>NW_027617807.1:0-96462 GCF_964187855.1 Myxine glutinosa
GCGTGCTTCCGTGGTCACGTGATCCACAGGTGTAGCTCATTATACCCGCACGCGCGACACGCTTTGGCGGTCACGTGACCAGCCACTCTGGAGGCGGGGATCCCCGCCGATGACGTCACCGGCTGGAGCAAGGAGATTCCTCGCTCATGTATTTCGACGATTGCGTGTTTTATATCCAAGCAGAGATGCTTTCACGGCAAGATAACCGCGTGACCGGAACCGGAAGCCACAACCGGAAAATTCAAAAAAATAAATTTTTTGAGCTCGTACATCGGATCTCGGCTCGTATCCCAAAGCAACAAACCGCCCGAGCGACGGCTCGTATCCCGAAAAACTCGTACGTTGGGGCACTCGTAAGCCGAGGTACCACTGTATATATATATATATATATATATATATATATATACATACATACATACATATATATATATATATATATATATATACATACATACATATATATATATTATATATTATATATGTAAAGCATTTTTGAACCACTGACTGACTGACTGGCTGATATTAATGTTCGGTACCTTCCAGGTGGCTTAACAAGCTGAAATTTGGCGAGCCAACGGACATTGAAGCTGGTACACCGGGAAAAAAATCACAAACCGTCGGAAAATGTCCGTAAATGAAAATGTATGTATAAAAAACCGTAACCGCATCCGCTTAAAAAAAATACCTTAATCAACATCTAGCATTTGAAAATTGTAATTTCTCTAACTATGAACTGTGAAATAAAACCATCAAAAACTTAGGTAAAAAACCGTAAACGCATCTGTAAAAATGAAAAACAAGCCCAATATTTAGCAGGTGGTCATTGATGCTTGTCTATAATCATAAAGCTTTTATTTATTATGTACCTACACACTTATTGCTGACAAGGTGTAAGCATACCCCACTAGTATATATATATATATATATATATATATATATATATATATATATATATATATATATATATATATGTATATATATATATATATACATACATATATATATATATATATATATATATATATATATATATATATATATATATATATATATATACATATATACATATATATATATATATATATATATATATATATATATATATATATATATATATATATAAAGCTCATTGTAACCCCTCAGTCACTGACTGACCGACTGACATTAATGTTCGGTACCTTCCTGGGTGAAGTATAAAGCTGAGATTGCATGTGCCAATGGACATCTAAGCCGATACACCAGGGAAAATCACAGAACCATCTGAAAGCGTCTGTAAATGAAAATTTATCTATCTATAATTCCAGTAATCTCTGTCTGTACGTTTGTACGTTTGTCTGTTTGTCTGTTTGTCTGTGACCGCTGTTTCTCGACAACTACCGGTCCGATATACTTGAAACTTGCCAGGTATATTGCTGGGGACCCGAGGATGTGCCTTTTCAAGGTTTGAAATTAATCGGACAAGTACTTACCGAGCTATGGCGATTTAGCCGTTCGCCGTTCGCTTTGCCGTTGCGAATGGACCAAACCATTCATGTAAATAGAGGGGGGGGGGGGGGGTTCTGTGGTCGTTCGCTTTGGCTTTGCGAATGGACCAAACCATTCATGTAAATAGAGGGGGGGGGTTCTGTGGTCGTTCGCTTTGGCTTTGCGAATGGACCAAACCATTCATGTAAATAGAGGGGGGGGTTCTGTGGTCGTTGCGAATGGACCAAACCATTCACATCGAATCATCGAATCACATCGAATGGACCAAACCGTTCGCTTTGGACCAAACCATTGCATGTAAATAGAGGGGGGGGGGGGGGGTTCTGTGGTCGTTGCGAATGGACCAAACCATTCATGTTTTTTTTTTTGTTTTTTTTGGCAAGGAACGGGCACCCACGTACGGGCACGTCCTAGCTTATATATAGTACGGGCATGCCCTAGTATTTTAAAAAACCGTAAACGCATCCATAAAAAATCTCAAAAGATATCTAGTAGGAGGTCGGTGATGCTTGTCCATAATCATTAATCATAAAGCTTCTAATTAGTATCTACATATGGAGCATATATGCTTATAAATGCATGTATGCTTATAAATGCACGAGTTATCATCTTTTCTGGTCTCTTTGCTGTGAATCGCCTTGAAGAGTGAAGCACAAAAAGCTTCGGTGTTATTGTCATTATGTCGTGTTTGATTTCTTGTATATTAAAATAAAAATCCGAAAGGATAGCTCAATCTTTTGCTGCATGTGTCTTTTTACTTTATCAAAAAGATCTTTCCTGGGAAAACCACATTTCCAATCTGGCCTCCAAAGCCAGTCGCCGACTGGGCATCCTCCGTCGTGCGAAGTCCTTCCTTGGCACACCTGAGCTCCTCACCACATACAAAGCTTTCATCCGCAGCTCAATGGAATACTGTTCTCCCCTCTGGGCCGGTGCTCCTGCCTCACACCTAGCTCGGCTTCACGCTGTTGAAACCAAAGCTTTCAGAATCATTGGAATCTCCTGCGATGAAGGTAACTCCGAGGGTATTTCACTCACTCACCAAAGGCAGGTTGGTGGTCTTTCTGTCTTCTACCGACTCCTCTCCGGCCTTGCCCCCCCCCCCAGCTCTCTCTGGGCTCTGTCCCGCAAATATTCCTACAGGTCGCACAAGATCTGCCAGCAACCCTCTTATGGTTAAACTGCCAAAATCAAGACTCACTGCCAACCTTCACTCCTTCATTCCTCTTTTCTCCCAACTCTGGAACAAACACCCTCACTCTCTTCAATCCCACTCCTCCCTCCACGTCTTTAAAACAGCTGTTCACCACCATCTCTTATCTTCCCCCACTCAAAACCTTGATCTTTTCTACCCCCGCTAATTTCACCCCAGATCCACTTCTTTGAAATACCAACTTCTTTCCTGTTCTACCACCCCCCCCCCCTTCCCACGCCTCCACCCCCCAAGCCCTCTCCCTCCCACATATCTCCCGATGACCCTGCTCTCAAATGATGCGTTTGTGTGCTTCCCCTTCTCTCCCCATCTTGTCTACCGCTCCCGTTCTTATATGTTTTACGTGTCTGTTTGATTTTTTGGTGTAATAAATGTTAGCTCTTTCACAAGCCTCGATCTTGTATACAAAAAAAAGCAAAAAAAACAAAAAAAAACAACTGTTTGTGCTTCGATCTTGTGTGATCGTCAAAGCGAGTCTTTATCTCCTCAGAAATAGTTGATAGGCCTGCTGTATTCAGCAATTTCTTACGAAGATAGGTTCCCGCTCGAGCCGGGAAAATGGCCTTAAAATGCATGTTGTTGTTGTTGTTGTTGTTCTATAGATGTTGAGTTTAAACTGCATAATTTTGAAAGTACTTGTATCACAGCCTTGTGTTAGAATATAATTTTAGATTCAAAACTATAACAATGCGAATGTGTCACCAATATGCCTCCGCATAGTCCCACAATGGGTAGATGCCCTCGTTCACTGTCCTAAAAATAAACAATTTTGATTTAAATCCATTCAGCTGTTTTCAAGTATCACATTTTCACCAGCCATGACAGGCTTCACATCGATCGGTGAAGCAGTTTCAGAGAAGGGAATTTTTAAAAATATCGGCATTTTAAGCTAATATGCTTAAATATGAAGGGAATTTAAGCTAATGTTTAGGGTCATTGTTATGTTGCAAGGTCCACCTTCGGTTGAGCTTCAACTTTCCGACAGATGGCCTCACATTCTCCTCAAGCACCCTCTGGTCCAATGAAGAATTCATAGTGGATTCTATGACGGTGAGCTGCCCAGGCCCTGATGCAGCAAAGCTGCCCCCAAACCATAATATTTCCACCACCATGCTTTACAGTTGGTATCAGGTTCTTGTGGTCAAATGCTGTCTTTGGTTTTCGTCAAACATGTCTTCTGGTGCTGTGGCCAAATAGCTCTACCTTTGACTCATCTGTCCAGAGCACATTGTTTCAGAAGTGCTGGTCTTTGCCTGGGTGTTCATTGGCAAACTTTAGTCTTGCCCTGATGTTCATTCTGGACAGCAAAGGTTTCCTCCTGGCACACCTCCCATGTAGATCAAATTTGTGTAGCCTCTTTCTAATGGTAGACTTGTGCACTTTGACATCAACAGTGGCAAGAGATACCTGTAGGTCCTGTGATGACATTCTGGGGTTCTTAGACTTCTTTCAGCATCTTGCAGTCTGCTCTCGGGCTGAACTTGCTGGGGCGGCCTGGCCTGAACAAGTTGACAGTTGTTTGGAATCTTCTCCACTTGTAGATGATCTTCCGAACAGTCGAATGATTGTTTTCAAACTGTTTGGAGATCTTTTTAAAACCCTTCCAAGACTCGTCGGCATCTATAACCTTCTTTCTGAAGGCCTCAGAGAGCTCTTTTGATCTAGACATGGTGACGCCGCACACTTCAACAACAAAAAGCAAACCAAACTAAATGTCTGAGGTTTAAATAAGACAGGTTCCTCCAAGATCCTCTCTAATGATGTTCTAATCATTTGCACCTGAGCTGGTGCACCTGATTATAATTTTAGGTATTTGAAGTAGTGATAAATGTAGGGGTGTACTTACTTTTTCCACACGCGAAATTTGCATTTCTGATTATTTAAATTATACAATGGACTACAAAATGTAAATGTTTCATGATATTTGTTATATGATATCACCTTTATCTATCAATATTGTTGAAATGAAGATCAAATAGCTGTATGTTGAAAAAGTCAAAACTTTACATGGGGTGTACTTACTTTTTCACGTGACTGTATATACACAGACTTGGCATTTAATATGGAATATTTTTTTTGGGGGTGAACTTACTTTTCAAGATGACGTAGAACCAAAAGTTCATTGGAATTATGTTGAAATTATTCTAGATTTTGTTAATGTGACCTTTAAAAGAAACAAAAACCACATTTGACATTTCGAAGCAAATAAATTGATCCTTGAGAGTGATGTAAACTGATATTGAACTCAATTCACGGACAGTACTGTATTAAACTTCTGTACGTTTTCCAGAAGTATCTCTGTATTTTGCACATTAGCCAAAAAAAATTCAACAAAAACAAAAGCTAAATTATGACTGGGATTACGGACAGTAAAATTACAGTTCAGTACTTCGTGTAAACCCCACGAGCATTCAGGAGAGCACGTACACGTCGAGGCATGCTGCTCACGAGATTTGCCAAGGTTTGGACAGGAATTGCTTGCCATGCAGTGACAATAGCCTGCTGCAATTCACGCACAGAGGTCGGCTGCTGGTCCAAGTTGTCGATTTGACGCGTTAATTCTGCCCACAAGTTCTCTATCGGATTCATATCCGGGGACATGGCAGGCCACTGCATATGCTCTACACCACGGTCAGCAAGAAAGTGTTGGATCATGCGAGCATGATGAGGCCGTGCATTGTCATCTTGAAAGACAAAGTTTCCTCGAAAGGCTGCACGAGCAAATGGAAGCAATGTTTCTTCCAGAATGACCCTGTACTTGAACTGGTTCAGGTTTCCATTCAGAACAACCAGGTCAGTTTTTCCCCCTGCATGAAAAGCAGCCCAAACGGTCACCCCACCACCTCCAGCTTGGACTCTTGGCACTATACAATCTTCGTTGTGGGCTTCATGCACTTCTCTGTGCAATCGGACGTGGCCATCTTGACGATAGACCAGAAACCTAGACTCGTCACTGAAGGTCACGTGATTCCAGTGTCCTGGCTGCCATTGACGGTGCTCTCTGGCCCACTGCAATCGGCGCTGGCTGTGTTGTCTGGTCAGGCGTGGCTTTCTCAAGGGACGCCTGGCACGATAGCCTGCTTGAACCAATCGTTGGTTGACGAGCCTTCTGGATACAGGCACATTTGTCAGTTGTTGCCACTCAGCCCTGAGCCGATTAGCTGACTTGGTACGGCCATTGCAGACTAACCGGTGCAGCTGGTGATCATCTCCCCTTGTGGTTCTGCGTGGACGTCCTGGCCTCGGTATTGGAGTAGGGACACCCCTCTGAGCATTTCGTTTCAGGATCTTTGACACCTGACCTTGAGTGATGCCACACTGCCGAGCAATAGCACGCTGTTTCATGCCAGAATTTCGTAAAGCCACCACTCCATGACAAACAGCATTGTCAAGTTGACGGACCATCTCCAGAGGAAGCGGCAATAACTTTTGTAGATGTGCAGCAGTTGTTTCCCACTAATACAGAACGCAACAACCCTTAAATACCCGATTGTGAAGCCAATCGTCAAATGTACCTGTCTTTACATTTTGTCACGCCACCTGTGATATAATCCTGTTATTGACTTCTTGCTGCGAAAGACAATCAGTGACATGGTTCTTTCAACAAAGACATCACCGAAGGGTAAAAGAAACTCACCAGATTGATATACTGAGTTCAGAAAGTAAACCCAAGTCAAGAAAAAATAAATATTCCATATTAAATGCCAAGTCTGTATATATATATATCTATCTATAATTCCATTAATCTCTGTGTGTATGTGTGTATGTGTGTTTGTATGTGTGTATGTGTGTATGTGTGTATGTTTGTCTGTGACCGCTGTTTCTCGACAACTACCGGTCCGATATACTTGAAACTTGCCAGGTATATTGCTGGGGACCCGAGGATGTGCCTTTTCCAGGTTTGAAATTAATCGGACAAGTAGTTACCGAGCTATGGCGATTTCTTTACCAAACACCGCAAGCCGTTCGCTTTGGACCAAACCATTTCATGTAAATAGAGGGGGGGGGGGGGTTCTGTGGTCGTTGCGAATGGACCAAACCATTCATGTAAATAGAGGGGGGGGGGGGGTTCTGTGGTCGTTACTGCCACGTGGTTTCAAAGTTTTTTTTTGTTGTTGTTGTTTGCACGCATGTTTTTTTGCACCCACGTACGGGCACGCCCTAGGATGTTTACACACACACACCCCTACACAAATTTTTTTTTTTTTTTTTTTTTTGGCAAGGAACGGGCACCCACGTACGGGCACGTCCTAGCTTATATATAGTACGGGCATGCCCTAGTATATATAATCGGGAGATTAAATCAGACGCGGACGTAGCTTCAGGACGTCGATCTTTAATTTTCGACAAGCTTTCGACCAACAAAGGTCTTCTTCTTAGTCTACAGAAACAACAGGCATGTATATCAGACAAGTATGTATAGTGATATGTGTGTAAGATGTGTGATATGTGTAGAAAATGCATACAAAAGGAAGAGCCATGCTAAAGCTCACTCACCGTCCCCAAGTTCAACGGAAGTGAAGCGCAGCTTACAGTTACCGTTCGTGTTACAGTTCGGTGCACGTGCATATACAAATATAGAGATACATACATACATAAACACACAAGCATTTATTCATATACCATTTATATTCATATATAAATTGGCTTAGCGGTTAGGGTGCCAGCTTAGGATCCTAGGATCCTGGGTTCGAATCCCGGTCGATCGCTGAATTAACGCCAGGGGGGTTGACTCAGCCTGTCATCCTTCCGAGGTCGACTAATGGAGGACCAGTTCACTGGTAATTCCCTGTTTGTCGTTAAAGGCGGCAAAAAGGGTTGGCGTCAGGAAGGGCATCCGGCCGTAAAACATTGCTTCAAAAAGGGGACCGAAAAACAACAACAACCACGGTTCCTGAAAAAGGCCAACCCCCGCTTGCGGGGAAAAATGGCCTCTAAAGATGGTTATATATTTTTTTTATTCATATAATATATTTATATATTTATTTATATATTTATATAAATGACATATAAAGGTAGAATGAAAGAATGAGTGAATGAATGAGTGAATGAATGAATGAATGAATGGGTTACGGTTAATGATTTGATTGGGTTGATGTAGGAACATTCTTTAATCATCAAAATTTATGCCATGAGGGATTTTTGTCCGAAGTTTATGTATCCAAAAGGACTCACGTTTCAGAATCGTGGTGTGTGATCGATTTGTGATTGATTCAGTGGCAGAGATTTGAATGTCATTTATAGAGTGATCCGGTTGATTAAAGTGTATCGTGTAAGGTAGAGATTTGCCCTGACTGGTGTGGAAGTTATTGATTTCTGACCGGGTGTTATTTAATTGTGTGTAGAGTGTATTCTCAGTTTTTCCAGCATATTGTTTGTTGCACTTTTGGCAAGTGATTAGGTATATGACCCATGTAGATTTGCAGTTCATATAGGAGGTGATGGGGAATTTTTGTCCAGTGCTAGAACTACAAAATTTGTTTCCTTCTAGTAAATGCTTGTGAATAATACATTTGTTTGCTGTGCATTTATAGAAGCCAGGGATCCTAGTTTGTTTGTTGTGGGGCTGTGGGTGCTTTGCTTTTACCAAGAGGTCCCTGAGTGTCCGACCACGTCGAAATGATGTTAGTGGAGGTTGAGGAAATGTGGTGCCGAGTGTTTCTGATTGATGGAGGAGAGGAAGGGCCTTCTTCAGAATACTTGGCAATTGGGATGAGGTAGGAGAGTAGTGGTTACCAGTGGGACACGGTTAGTTGCAGGTTTGGATTTGTAAATCAGAAGGTCTGCTCTCGGTATGAGTTTTGCTCCTTTTATTGCTTCTTTCACAGAGTGAGGGTCATAGTTTCTTGCAATGAAGTGTGTTTCTAATTGGCAGAGAGAAGTTTCTTCTGCCATTTTTGTTGAGCAAATGCGTCTTACTCTGAGTGTTTGACTGTATGGTATGCTTGCAATTGTATGTTTAAGATGAGATGAAGAAGGGAGAAGGTAAGAGTGAGTGTCTGTTGGTTTGGTGTATAGTTCTGTTTCGAGTCTGTTATTTTGAAGCGTGAGTGATGTGTCTAGAAAGTGAACTTCGGACTGTGAGCTGTCGAATGTAAACTTGATGGTCGGATGAATCAAATTTAATTCATTTTGGAATTGTGTGAGACTACGGTGGGATTTTGACCAGATGAACTGGATGTCATCAATATAATGTACCCAGGATTTTTCCATGATGCCGTGATGAGGTTGTGCATTGATCTTGGCCTCTATCATTCCCATGAAGATGTTAGCGTACGATGGTGCAACAGGGGTACCCATAGCGGTACCTTGAGTTTGAATGTAATGTCGTTCATTGAATTGGAAATTATTCAGTTTGAGTGTCAGTTCTAATAGGCGCATAAGGTCTTGAGTAGGTGGTATTGGGATTTGTCGTGTATCTAGTGCTTTGCGGCATGCAGACAGGCCTTCTGAATGTGGAATATTAGTGTAGAGGGATGTAACATCTGCGTGACTAAAATGGTTTGGGAGTTGAAAGGTGAGTATATTCTGTTCAATCCTTGGATGTGGGTCAGTAAACTGGTTGTGTCCTTGAGGTATGAGGAGAGATTCATCATGAGAGGACGTAAATGACAGTCAACAAATTTTGATATTAGAACAGTTGGACAGGTGCAGCCAGATACGATTGGTCTACCTGGATTGTTTACCTTTTGTATTTTAGGAAGAAAATAAAGGTTAGGGCAATGAGGATCTTTCGGAACCAAGCGAGATTTGATGGTTTTATCCACCCGAATAGAATCTACTACCCTTTTAACCTCTTCAAGATGTAAAAGGGTAGGGTCAGATGGGAGCTCTTTGTAAGTATCACTATGTCGTTGACGATTACCTTCTGCAACGTAATCGGTAGTCGACATAATGACAATGGCAGTACCTTTATCTGCTGGCATTATGACTATCTTTTCTTTATTTTGGAGATTGTGAAGTGCTTGTCGCTCTGCCTTTGTAAGATTGTCCTTATGTCTAGAACAATTATTATATTTCTGTGCCACCATTTCAATTTCATTGCTCACTTGTTCCATATAGACATGTACAGACTTGGCATTTAATATGGAATTTTTTTTTTCTTCTTGACTTGGGTTTACTTTCTGAACTCAGTATATCAATCTGGTGAGTTTCTTTTACCCTTCGGTGATGTCCTTATTGAAAGAACCATGTCACTGATTGTCTTTCGCAGCAAGAAGTCAATAACAGGATTATATGACAGGTGGCGTGACAAAATGTAAGGACAGGTACATTTGACGATTGGCTTCACAATTGGGTATATAAGGGTTGTTGCGTTCTGTATTAGTGGAAAACAACTGCTGCACGTCTACAAAAGTTATTGCCGCTTCCTCTGGAGATGGTCCGACAACTTGGTGGCTTTACGAAATTCTGGCATGAAACAGCGTGCTATTGCTCGGCAGTATGGCATCACTCAAGGTCAGGTGTCAAAGATCCTGAAACGAAATGCTCAGAGGGGTGTCCCTACTCCAATACCGAGGCCAGGACTTCCACGCATAACCACAAGGAGAGATGATCACCAGCTGCACCGGTTAGTCTGCAATGGCCGTACCAAGTCAGCTAATCGGCTTAGGGCTGAGTGGCAGCAACTGACAAATGTGCCTGTATCCAGAAGGCTCGTCAACCAACGACTGGTTCAAGCAGGCTATCGTGCCAGGCATCCCCTGAGAAAGCCACGCCTGACCAGACAACACAACCAGCGCCGATTGCAGTGGGCCAGAGAGCACCGTCAATGGCAGCCAGGACACTGGAATCACGTAACCTTCAATGACGAGTCTAGATTTCTGGTCTATCGTCAAGATGGCCACATCCGAGTGCGCAGACAAGTGCATGAAGCCCACAACGAAGATTGTATAGTGCCAAGATTCCAAGCTGGAGGTGGTGGGGTGACCGTTTGGGCTGCTTTTCATGCAGGGGGCAAAACTGACCTGGTTGTTCTGAATGGAAACCTGAACCAGTTCAAGTAC
Source organism: Myxine glutinosa (assembly GCF_964187855.1). Classification (NCBI taxonomy): domain Eukaryota; kingdom Metazoa; phylum Chordata; class Myxini; order Myxiniformes; family Myxinidae; genus Myxine; species Myxine glutinosa. The sequence goes on from NW_027617807.1 coordinate 10,705, forward strand.
AGGGCCATTCTGGAAGAAACATTGCTTCCATTTGCTCGTGCAGCCTTTCGAGGAAACTTTGTCTTCCAAGATGACAATGCACGGCCTCATCATGCTCGCATGATCCAACACTTTCTTGCTGACCGTGTTGTAGAGCATATGGAGTGGCCTGCCATGTCCCCGGATATGAATCCGATAGAGAACTTGTGGGCAGAATTAACGCGTCAAATCGACAACTTGGACCAGCAGCCGACCTCTGTGCGTGAATTGCAGCAGGCTATTGTCACTGCATGGCAAGCGATTCCTGTCCAAACCTTGGCAAATCTCGTGAACATCATGCCTCGACGTGTACGTGCTGTCCTGAATGCTCGTGGGGGTTACACGAAGTACTGAACTGTAATTTTACTGTCCGTAATCCCAGTCGTAATTTAGCTTTTGTTTTTGTTGAAATTTTTTTTGGCTAATGTGCAAAATAAAGAGATACTTCTGGAAAACGTACAGAAGTTTAACACAGTACTGTCCATGAATTGAGTTCGATGTCAGTTTGCATCACTTTCAAGGATCAATTTATTTGTTTCGAAATGTCAAATGTGGTTTTTGTTTCTTTTAAAGGTCACGTTAACAAAATCTAGAATAATTTCAACATAATTCCAATGAACTTTTGGTTCTAAGTCATCTTGAAAAGTAAGTTCACCCCCACAAAAAATATATTCCATATTAAATGCCAAGTCTGTAGATATGGATTGTCAACACGTGTTGTCCAGGTGATTTTTGGTTTAGGTAAAGGCAGTTGTGGTGTATTAGTATCGGTGTATGTGATTGTATGCGTGTTTGTTGGTGTTGTCTGTTGTGGTGCTGATGGTGCTGGGTGTACTTTAGCAAAGTGTGCCTTTAATGTCATTCACCTACAGAAATCTTTTTAATCCTCTTTCAATTCTAATTGGCCTATTTGTGGCGTGATTGGGCAAAATTTTAAACCCTTAGAGAACAGGTTTACTTCTGCCTCACTGAGGGAATGATTGGAAAGATTGATGATCCCTAGTTTAGGTAGATCTACAAGTTTGGTTGTAGTAGAAGTTCTATTGTTGTTGGTTTGACTATTTTCAACCTCAGCTGTGTTTATTTCCATGGAGGAACGGTTCTGTATGTAATGATGTCTGTGGTTTGTGTATTGTTTTTTACGATAATGTCGATTTTTGTGTTTATGCTTAAGTTGGTCAGAAGTGGTTTGAGAAGTGTTTGGAAGTGATTGGAGTGATTGGAGTGGTTGGGGTGGTTGGAGATGGAGTGGTTGAAGTGGTGAACTGGTTGGAAGTGGTTGGAGAAGTGGTTGTAGTGGTTGGTCAGAAGTGGTTGGAGTGAAGTGGTTGAAGTGGTTGGGAGTGGTGGTTGGCGTTACCTGGTTATTGTTTACAATGGGTGTATTCTCTTGAGATGGTTATATATGCTTGCATAACATTTCATCACGTTTAAGTTTCCTTTCCTTAACCTTTCCTTTCCTTTCCTTAACCTTAACCTTAACCTTAACCTTTCCTTTCCTTTCCTTTCCTTTCCTTAATTTTCCTTTCCTTTCCTTAAGTTAAGGTCGTTAAGGTTCCTTAAGTTAGGATCTCTCCCAGTCGATGTATGTACACCCCTGCATTTATCACGACTTCAAATACCTAAAATTAGAATCAGGTGCACCAGCTCAGGTGCAAATGATAAGAACATCTTTAGAGAGGATCTTGGAGGAACCTGTCTTATTTAAACCTCAGACATTTAGTTTGGTTTGCTGTTTGTTGTTGAAGTGTGTGGCGTCACCATGCCGAGATCAAAAGAGCTCTCTGAGGCCTTCAGAACGAAGGTTATAGATGCCTACGAGTCTGGGAAGGGATTTAAAAAGATCTCCAAACAATTTGAAATCAATCATTCGACTGTCCCAAGATCATCTACAAGTGGAGAAGATTCCAAACAACTGCCAACTAGTTCAAGCCAGGCCGCCCCAGCAAGGTCAGCCCGAGAGCAGACCGCAAGATGCTGAAAGAAGTCTCTAAGAACCACAGAATGTCATCACGGGACCTACAGGTAGCTCTTGCCACTGTTGATGTCAAAGTGCACAAGTCTACTATTACAAAGAGGCTGCCAAATTTGATCTACTTGGGAGGTGCGCCAGGAGGAAACCTTTGCTGTCCAGAAAGAACATCAGGGCAAGACTAAAGTTTGCCAATGAACACCAAGGCAAAGACCAGCACTTCTGGAACAATGTGCTCTGGACAGATGAGTCAAAGGTAGAGCTATTTGGCCACAGTACCAGAAGACAAGTTTGGCAAAAAACAAACACAGCATTTGACCACAAGAACCTGATACCAACTGTAAAGTATGGTGGTGGAAATATTATGGTTTGGGGCAGCTTTGCTGCATCAGGGCCTGGGCAGCTCACCATCATATAATCCACTATGAATTCTTCATTGTACCAGAGGGTGCTCGAGGATAATGTGAGGCCATCTGCCAGAAAGTTGAAGCTCAACCGAAGGTGGACCTTGCAACATGACAATGACCCTAAGCATACCAGTAAATCCACCAGGGAATGGCTGAAAAGAAAGAAATGGAGGGTTCTGGAATGGCCAAGTCAAAGCCCGGATCTAAATCCCATCGAGATGTTGTGGGGGGATTTGAAACGAGCTGTGCATGCAAGAAACCCCTCAAACATCGCACAGCTGAAATAATTCTGCATGGAGTGGGCAAAAATTTCTCCCAGTCGATGTCAGAGACAGGCAGACAGTTATAAGAAACGCCTACTTGAGGTTGTTTTTGCCAAAGGGGGCAATACCACCTAATAGAGCCAAGGGTGTACTTACTTTTTCCACATGCAAAATTTGCATTTATGTTTATTTAAATTATACAATGGACTACAAAATGTAAATGTTTCATGATATTTGTTATATTATATCACCTTTATCTCTCAATATTGTTGAAATGAAGATCAAATAGCTGTATGTTGAAATATGTTGAAAAAGTCAAAACTTTACATGGGGTGTACTTACTTTTTCACGTGACTGTATATATATATATATATATATATATATGTCGAACGGTGTCGGTTGGTTGTGTGTGTGTGTGTGTGTGTGTGTGTGTTTTTTTTTTTTTTTTTGTTACCATTATTACTTCTTATTTTCTGTATATGAGTGAGTAGGTGAGGGTGTGTGTTTTTGCATGAATTAATTTTTGCATGAGTGTGTGTTTTTGTGTGTTGAGTGGTGTATGATGTAAGTGTAGGTGGTTGTTTGGTTGGTGTTCTGTAAGTATGTGTGTGTATGGGTGTGTATGTGTGTGTGTGTGAATGATCTGGTGTGTTTTGTTGGTGAGTGGTGAAGGGTATAAAGGTGGGTGTTTGAGTGTTCCACCATGTTTGTTTGGTGCTGTGGATTCTGGATGTGGAGGTGGTGGTGTTGTTGTTGTTGTTGTTGTTCACACTGGCTGGGGGTGGGGGTATGTACGCATCCAGATGCAGTTGCTGCATGTGGATGTGTATGTGCCCCTGCTGGCCCACCTTAGCTGACCGTATCGAGGTTGAAGGGCCGAAACGGGATGATGCTGAGGACCTCGACTGAGGACCCTGTCAGTGCGGCATATATATATATATATATATATATATATATATATATATATATCTATCTATATATATATATATATATATATATATATATATATATCTATCTATATATATATATATATATATATATATAAATATATATATATCAGTCATTATGCGACTTCATACCATCAGTGGGGAACCGCCAGTAAGGTGTCCCATACAGCTGCTGCTTCACCTTACTGGGAGCGATAAGCACCGCCTGCCACACGGCAACATTATCTCTGGTATCCACTCATTATATGGAGTCGACCTGGATGCGGTTGGGAGTTACTAATTGGTATCTGTAATCTGGTTCTCCAACCTAATGAGCGAACGTCATGACGTCATCGCCTAACATCGCCATGCATGTCATGCATCGCCACGACATCTCTATCCATCGCCAGGTCGACAACAACAACAGGAACAGCAACGTGAAACTCTTGCAGACCAGCGACATGTCACAGTTAAAAATGGCAGAAGTGATGGATATGTACGTACTTAATACAAGTTTTAAGAAAATGGCAGACCAGCTGGTATCATACATGAATGGAGAATCGAGGAGTCAGATTGACCATTTGTTAGTACGGTTACCGAATTGCCCGTAATGGGTTAATTGGGGGACAGGCAATTGGGTAGATATTTCTTCATTGATGTTACATCGCATGTTATATAAATCCTCTTCACGAAGCATTGTTTGGATGAACATTCAGTTAAGCGCCTTGTGTCCCTGCCATTCCTTTGTGAGTACCTCTGTTAAATGTGTACCATTTTATCTTAGCATCTTTCCTTCATCATATTCGCCCTTGCCCCTCTTCCCTGCCATGTACGTGTGATGAGGCATACCATGTCAGAGCATCACGTGGGGGAATCGTCGAACGGGAATTGGCACGCTACGTCACGAACATTACAAATGCTTGTGTGTAAATGAGACAGGTTGTGACAAACAGCACCAAACAGCTCCCATATACCACCAAGAAATATGGTTTGCCCACACAACATCCCCCAACCTGTGCTCGTCTCACGCTGTGCCGCCAGAAGAGGCTGGCATGTACGAGCCAGGGGATCAGGATGCCATTAAAGGGAAAGTTCTCCCTCCCCTTATGCAGCCTTTTCTTTCTTGTTCTCCACCTCTCTGTCCCTCCTGTCTCATGTGTTGTTGTGTCTAAGTTCACAGTTAGATAGGTGACAGCCGAACATCTTTTAGTTAAACAGTCCGCCACATTGTCTGTCCTCTTCCTCCTTATTCGTTGTCCTTCCCCCTTTTTAAACCCAGTATTTTTTGTTCACGTGGTATTTGAGTCGTACTCCTATTCTCCACCTTCCCCTTCGCCCCCCCCCCCCCCATTATTCGCCCCCTCCCAGTGCCAAAATTTGATCGACACGGCGTCTACGACAACAGTGGCATGTTGCAAATCGGGCTGTTAAAATTACAGCACGCATTTAGTGCAATACGCCTAGATTCAAATTGCCTCATCATTCAGTCAACCTTTGTAACAGTGCAAGAAGACCTCTATTTACGTTGCTCCTATTTATATTGTTTCGCAAGAACATCGCCGACATAATGCCATTTAAAATGCATTGATTCATTACAATGTTGATGTGAAAATAGGAAAATGAAAAAATTAAAGAAAACAACATGCACTCACTACTTTGGACAGCGTTGATAACAACACATAACACCCATCATCACTCTGCCACATTACATACCCTAGCATCAGTGTCAAAATCAACACCATATTGGTTAAGACCAGTTATGTCGTGAACATTTATGGGGACTTTTCACCTGTAAGCGAAACACTGCAAACACGAGTGCAAAATAACCAACAAGTGATATCGTTGTCTCTGCATCGAAGAAGCCTTTGGAAAAACGATTGATTTAGAGGTACGAATCGATGTGATAAAGCAGTTTTGATTCGGGAGAATGAGCTGTGGACATCAGCAAGGTGCATGGCCTACCTGCTATGATGGTGAAAACAATACCTGCAAACGCTAATAAAAATAGAACAGAGTGCATACCTGCGCAAGGCTGAACAGTTTACGTTTTGTATCCCACTGATAGGCCAGATCTGCATCCGGACCTGAAAGAAAATCAAATCACCTTGTTTTGGTCACCTCACCAACTCATCCACCAATTTTTGTCATAATTCGTCCACAACTTTTTGGAATATCGTGCTATATATCGTTATTGGTGCCATATCTCAATAGTGAAGAATCACTGAGACAATAATCGAATCCAGATCTTCACCAACATAAATTCAATTAGTACTTTTCACACACCCAACCTGTCCACCAAGTTTCGTCTGAATCTGTCCATAACTTTTTGAGATTTCCTCCTCACAGACAGACAGACAGGGGTGAAAATACCACCTCTGTCCACCTTCGGTCAGACAGGAAATAAGAGAATATGCTGAAAAGTGACCCCATTATGCATTGCTCGAATATCCCCATCTTTAGGGAGTATTAATGTGTATTGTTTATTTAAACTTGTAATGTGTTTTTAGGACTTATTTAATATCCAGGTACGGTTTCAGCATGACGGACACCAGTGAGTACATGATAGAAGAGAGACTGATTACTTGTGTTTCAGTTCACGACCATGCATGAGACGGAGCAAGTTTTGAAGACAGTGGCAAGAGCTACCTGTAGGTCCTGTGATGACATTCTGGGGTTCTTAGAGACTTCTTTCAGCATCTTGCGGTCTACTCTCGGGCTGAACATGCTGGAGCGGCCTGGCCTGAACAAGTTGGCAGTTGTTTGGAATCTTCTCCACTTGTAGATGATCTTCTGGACAGTCGAATGATTGATTTCAAATTGTTTGGAGATCTTTTAAAATCCCTTCCCAGACTCGTAGGCATCTATAACCTTCTTTCTGAAGGCCTCAGAGAGCTCTTTTGATCTAGGCATGGTGATGCCGCACACTTCAACAACAAAGAGCAAACCAAACTAAATGTCTGAGGTTTAAATAAGACAGGTTCCTCCAAGATCCTCTCTGACGATGTTCTAATCATTTGCACCTGAGCTGGTGCACCTGATTCTAATTTTAGGTGTTTGAAGTAGTGATAAATATAGGGGTGTACGTACTTTTTCCACATGCGAAATTTGCATTTATGTTTATTTAAATTATACAATGGACTACAAAATGTAAATGTTTCATGATATTTGTTATATTATATCACCTTTATCTATCAATATTGTTGAAATGAAGATCAAATAGCTGTATGTTGAAATATGTTGAAAAAGTCCTTTTAGGGCCTTTCACTTAATCACCGCAGGCAAGTTGGTGGTCTTTCCGTCTTCTACCGACTCCTCTCCGGCCTTGCTCCCCCAGCTCTCTCTGGGCTCTGTCCCCCAAATATTCCTGCAGGTCGCACAAGATCTGCCTGCAACCCTCTTATGGTTAAACTGCCAAAATCAAGACACTCTGCTCACCTTCACTCCTTCATTCCTCTTTTCTCCCGCCTCTGGAACAAACTCCCTCACTCTCTTCAATCCCACTCCTCCCTCCAGGTCTTTAAATGGCTGTTCACCACCATCTCTTATCTTCCCCAATCCAAAACCTTGATCTTTTCTACCCCCGCTAATTTCACCCCAAATCCACTTTTTTGAGGTGACTTTTGACTTCTTTCCTGGAAGTCCTTGGTGTCCTTGCGTTTTATACCTATCCTGCCTCCCCCCAGGCCCTCTCCCTCCAAAAACATCTCCCGATGTCCCTGCTCTCAAATGTTGTGTTTGTGTGCTTCCTCCCCTTCTCTCCCCATCTTGTCGGCCGCTCCCCTTCTTATATACTTTGTTTGCTTGTTTGTTTGATTTGTTTGTTTGATAAATGTTAGCTCTTTCACGAGCCTCGACTCTGTATACAAAAAAAAAAAAAAAAAAGTCAAAACTTTACATGGGGTGTACTTACTTTTTCACGTGACTGTATATGCATACAGTGCTTTCAAAAAGGATTCACATCCCTTTACATTTGCACATTTTATTGTGTTACAGCCTGAATTTAAAAGGGAATAAATTGAGATTTCTTGTCACTCACTGATCCACACATAATAACCAATAATGTCAAAGTGGTTTTTTTTTTGTTTTTTTTTGGTTTTTTAGAAATGTTTACAAAGTCATTAAAAATGAAAAACTGAATTGTGTTGAGTCTCAACCTCATTTAACTATTCAACTCCTTTGCTATGACACAAGATGCTCAGGTTCACCCAATTTGCTTTGATCATCTTTGAGATGTATGTACAACTTGATTGGAGTACAACTGTGGCCAATTCATTTGACTGAACATGATTTAGAAAGAAACACAACTTTCAGTACATGATCCCACAGTTGACAGTGCATGTCAGAGCTGAAACTCCACCATGAAGTCCAAGGAACTATCCGTAGAACTCTGAGATAGAATTGTGAGGAGGTATTGATCTGGGGAAGGGTATAAAATAATGTATAGTGTTGAAAGTTTCAAAGAGCCCAGTGAGCTCCATCATTAAGAAATGGAAAGAATATGGACCTACGTAATCTCTTCCTATAACTGGTCATCACACCAGGCTGAGCAACCGGGCAAGAGGGACCTTGGCCAGGAAGGTGACCAAGAACCCAATGAACACTCTGATAGAACTAAACAGTTCCTTGGCTGAGATGGGAGAACTTGCTGGAAGGAAAACAGTCTGTGCAGCACTTCACAAATCTAGGTTTTATGGGAAAGTGGCCAGATGGAAGAGAAAAAGGCACAAAACAGCACGCCTGGAATTTGCAGAAAGGCAAGTGAAAGACTCAAGGAGCACGAGGTAAAATATTATGAGGTCTGGTTAGAAGAAAATTGAACTCTTTTGCCTGCATGCAAAGTGCTACATCTGGCAGAAAACGAGCACAGATCACCCATCCAACACCATCATCATTACTGTGGAGCATGGTGGCAGCATCATCATGCTATGGGATGCTTTTCAGTGGCAGGGACTGGGAGACTTGAAAGGACAGAGGGAATAATAAATGGAGCCAACTACAGGCAAATCCTTGAGGAGAACCTGCTTAAGAGTGCAAATGACCTTCAACTGCAGTGAAGATTTACGTTCCAACAGGACAATGACCCCAAGGATACAGCCAAAGCATCAATGGAATGGCTTCAGTACAACAATGTGAAAGTCCTTGAGTGGCCCCATCCAAAGTTCAGACTTAAATCCCATTGAGAATCTGTGGAAAGACTTGAAGATTGCTGTTCATCGACGCTCTCCAGTCCCCATCCACCCTGACAGACCTTGAGCAAATCTGCAAGGAAGAATGGGATAACTCCCAAATGTGCAAGCTGATACAGACATACCCAAGAATACTCAAAGCTGTAATCGCTGCCAAAAGCGTTTCTAAAAAGTATTGACTCAGGGGGTTGAATACCTATGTTTTAAATATTTAATTATTTTATAAAATCTTCTAAAAACAAATTCAAGGGTTGTAAATACTTTATGAGCACTGTATGTATATATATATATATATATATATATATATATACACAGTCATGTGAAAAAGTAAGTACACCCCATGTAAAGTTTTGACTTTTTCAACATATTTCAACATACAGCTATTTGATCTTCATTTCAACAATATTGATAGATAAAGGTGATATAATATAACAAATATCATGAAACATTTACATTTCGTAGTCCATCGTATAATTTAAATAAACATAAATGCAAATTTCGCATGTGGAAAAAGTAAGTACACCCTTGGCTCTCATAGGTGGTATTGCCCCCTCTGGCAGAAACAACCTCAAGTAGGCGTCCTTATAACTGTCTACCAGTCTCTGACATCGACTGGGAGAAATTTTTGCCAACTCCTCCATGCAGAATTCTTTCAGCTGTGCGATGTTTGAGGGGTTTCTGGCATGCACAGCTCGTTTCAAATCCCCCCACAACATCTCGATGGGATTTCGATCCGGGGTTTGACTTTTCCATTCCAGAACCCTCCATTTCTTTCTTTTCAGCCATTCCTTGGTGGATTTACTGGTATGTTTCGGGTCATTGTCATGTTGCAAGGTCCACCTTCGGTTGAGCTACAACTTTCAGACAGATGGCCTCACATTATCCTCAAGCACCCTCTGGTACAATGAAGAATTCATAGTGGATTATATGATGGTGAGCTGCCCAGGCCCTGATGCAGCAAAGCTGCCTCAAAGCATAATATTTCCACCACCCTGCTTTGCAATTGGTATCAGGTTCTTGTGGTCAAATGCTGTATTTGGTTTTCGCCAAATTTGTCTTCTGGTACTGTGGCCAAATGGCTCTACCTTTGACACATCTGTCCAGAGCACATTGTTCCAGAACTGCTGGTCTTTGCCGAGGTGTTCATTGGCAAACTTTAGTCTTACCCTGATGTTCTTTCTGGACTGCAAAGGTTTCCTCCTGGCACACCTCCCATGTAGATCAAATTTGTTCAGCCTCTTTCTAATGGTAGACTCGTGCACTTTGACATCAACAGTGGCAAGAGCTACCTGTAGGTCCCGTGATGACATTCTGGGGTTCTTAGAGACTTCTTTCACCATCTTGTGGTCTGCTCTCGGGCTGAACTTGCTGGGGCGGCCTGGCGTGAACAAGTTGGCAGTTGTTTGGCATCTTCTCCACTTGTAGATGATCTTCTGGACAGTCGAATGATTGATTTCAAATTTATTGGAGATCTTATTAAATCCCTTCCCAGACTTGTAGGCATCTATAACCTTCTTTCTGAAGGCCTCAGAGAGCTCTTTTGATCTAGGCATGGTGACGCCGCACACTTCAACAACAAAGAGCAAACCAAACTAAATGTCTGAGGTTTAAATAAGACAGGTTCCTCCAAGATCCTCTCTGACGATGTTCTAATCATTTGCACCTGAGCTGGTGCACCTGATTCTAATTTTAGGTATTTGAAGTAGTGATAAATGTCAGGGTGTACTTACTTTTTCCACATGCAAAATTTGCATTTATGTTTATTTAAATTATACAATGGACTACAAAATGTAAATGTTTCATGATATTTGTTATATTATATCACCTTTATCTATCAATATTGTTGAAATGGAGATCAAATAGCTGTATGTTGAAATATGTTGAAAAAGTCAAAACTTTACATGGGGTGTACTTACTTTTTCACGTGACTGTATATCCCACAACTCCTGTCGGCCCTCCCGCTTTTCTACTCTTCATTGCTTTTATCACTTCCTCAACTTCCTTCTCGGTTTTCTTCTCTGCCGGAGCCAAACAGCTCAATCTTGGTTTCATCAGACCACAGAATCTTGTTTATCACAGTCTGAGAATCCTTTAGGTGCTTTTTTGCAAACTCCAAGCAGGCTTTCATGTCTCTTTCACCGAGGAGAGGCTTCCGTCTGGCCACTCTGCCATATAGCCCAGATCGGTGGAGTGTTGCAGTGACGGTTGTCCATCTGGAAGTTTCTCGCATCTCCACACAGGATCTCTGGAGCTCAACCAGAGTAACCATCGGGTTCTTGGTCACCTCTCTTACAAAGGCCCTTCTCCCCCGATTGTTCAGTTTGGCCGGGCGGCCAGCTCTCGGAAGAGTCCTGGTTGTTCGAAATTCTTCCATTTAAGAATTATGGAGGCCACTGTGCTCTTGGGAACCTTCAATGCAGCAGAATTTTTTTTTGTAGGCCTCCCCAGATCTGTGCCTCGACACAATCCTGTCTCTGAGCTCTGCAGGCAGTTCCTTCGACCTCATGGCTTGGTTTTTGCTCGGATATGCATTGTCAGCTGAGAGACCTTATCTAGACAGGTGTATACCTTTCCAAATCATGTCCAATCAATTGAATTTACCACAGGTGGACTCCAATCAAGGTGTGGAAACATCTCAAAGATGATCAAGAGAAATGGGAGGCACCTGAGCAAAATTTCCAGTGTCATAGCAAAGGGTATGAATACTTATGTCAATGTGATATTGCAGTTTTTTCTTTTTAATAAATTTGCAAAACTTTCTAAAATCCTGTTTTCTCTTTGTCATTATGGGGTATTGAGTGTAGATTGATGAGGGAAAAAACGATTTCAGCATAAGGCTGTAAAAAAGACTTCCGGTCCCTCGGGCGACGAGGCTTGCTTCGAGCTCTCCACGGCATCGAAGTTTGAGTGTTTTCCCATTCGTGTCTTTGTCGGGTTTCCGCTGGTTGTTTTGTTGTGTGTGTGTTGTTGTGTGTTTCTGTTTAGTTTTGGTTTTGTGGTTGTTGCGGATTTGTGTGTGATTGGTCGTTTCTTATTCGCGCGTCGTGCGCGGCCTGGTCTTTCCGGGCTCCCTTCCCCCCGTCGGTGTTTTGTGAGTGGAAGTTCTTTCCTTCATAGTATTTGCTTGTTTCTTTGATTTTCTTTTCTCCCCCCTGCCTCTCGCAGGCATCTTACCCTTTGTCCGGCGTTTTTAAAAACAGGCCAAACGGATAGACAAAGAATTCTATATTGATTCTTTCTCTCCTCCCGGTCATGTTCTTGTTCGCTCTCCTCCTCGTCTCGACTTGTGCCCCGCCCCCTGTATCTCGTTTTTCTTCCGCCTCTGCTCCTGCTTTCTCAAATCCACGTTCTCGCTTGGAGACTTTTCCCAGATTGTTTTTCATGGTGTTCATGGTTCTGTTTGGAAACTGTTTAAACCACAACCGTGATGCTGACGCCGCCTCCCCCCCCCTCCCCCCCCCACCCCCCCCCCCCCAGAATTTCCATGTTTTAAACGTCTCCCAGTGTGTACCCTGGTCAGAATAGGTACACCGTATCCCTGCGTGTCGTAAGAGACGACTAAGAGGGTTGGCGTCAGGAAGGGCATCCGGCCATAAAAACATTGCCTCAAAAAGAGAACCATGACAATTGCAACTACATATGGGCAGGGTGCAGCCCGAAGTGGAGATCGGTTTCTGAGGTTTGGGACATGGAATGTAGGGACAATGACAGGGAGATCAGGAGAAGTGGTGTAAGTATTGGTCAGAAGAAGAGTGGACATATGTTGTGTGCAAGAGACGAGATGGAAGGGAAGTGGTGTGAGAATGGTGAAGGGTAGGCAGGGACAGAATACAAGTTTGTGTGGCAAGGGTGCCCGGAGGGCGTGAATGGTGTTGGTGTCCTGTTTTCTGAGGAGTTTGTAGACAGTGTGGTGAGTGTGACTCGAGTGAGTGATAGGTTGATCATGGTGAAAATGATGATTGGAAAGCTCTTGGTGAACGTCATCTCGGGATATGCTCCGCAGGTTGGTCGAAGCGATGAAGAGAAGGACAAGTTCTGGTGTGCGATAGAGAAGCTGATGGAAAACGTGAAAGACGAGGAAGTTGTTGTGGTGGGAGGAGACCTGAATGGACATGTGGGAAGGAGTATGGATGGTTTTGAGGGAGTTCATGGGGGTTACGGATATGGTGTGAGAAATGGAGAAGGTGAAAGGATTTTGGAGTTTGCTGAAGGAGCTGATTTGTTGATTTGTAATACTCAGTTCCACAAAGAGGATAATAAGCTTGTTACATACACGTCAGGTGGGTCGACGACAACCGTTGACTACCTGATGGTGCGTAGGCGAGATAGGGGGCACCTCCGGGACACAATTGTGATCCCGGGGGAGGAGGCTGTTTCACAGCACCACTTGGTTGTCTGCGACATAAGGGTGAAAGGTGCGAGGAGAGCTCGGCGGGTGAAGTACCAACCGAGAATGAAGGTGTGGAGGTTGAAAGAGGTGACAGTAAGGGAGGCATTAAAAGAGAGGCTGAGAGGGGTAGAGGATGATGTGGTTGAGCTTGAAAGTGGTTGGATGTCAATGAAAGCTAGTCTGTTGGGAGCCATTGGTGAGGTATGTGGATGGACAAAAGGACCACCGAGGCACTCGGAAACATGGTGGTGGGATGATGAAGTTGGAAAGAGGATTGACGAGAAGAGGAAGAAGTTCAAGGAGTGGCAGAAGGCGAAGGGTACGGGATCAGAAACGGCAGAGCATGAAAGTTATAAGGCAGCCAGGAAGGCTGCAAAGAAAGAGGTAGCAAAGGCGCAGGAGGCATGTAGGAAAATGTTCGGAGAACGCTTGGATTCGGAAGAGGGTCAGAAAGCAGTATTCAGGATTGCAAAGCACATAGCGAAAGAGAGGTGTGATGTGATGGGGGTGAATTGCTTGAAGGATGAAGTGGGACAAATCGTTGTCGACCCAGATGGAATTAAGGAAGATGGAAAAGATGTATGGAAATGCTGTTGAATACAGAGAATGAATGGGATGGCAACATAGAGAGTAACCCAGTTTTAGGACCGGCAGAGAAGATAACTGAGAAGGAAGTTGAGGAAGCGATAAAAGCAATGAAGAGTGGAAAAGCGGGAGGGCCGACGGGAGTTGTGGGAGATATGTTGAAGGCAGCAGGAAGTTGGGGTGTGAAGAGAATGACAGAGATCTGTAATCTGGTGGTGAAAGAAGGCCGCATTCCAGTGGATTGGGAACTGAGTACCCTCGTCCCTCTATACAAGGGGAAAGGTGACCCTCTGGAGTGTGGCTCGTACCGAGCGATAAAGTTATTGGAGCATGGAATGAAGGTATTGGAAAGGGTGTTGGAGAGGAGGATAAGGAAGAAAGTGAAGATCGACGAAATGCAGTTTGGATTTATGCCAGGAAGATGAACGACAGACGCGCTTTTCATTGTGAGGCAGTTGCAGGAGAAGTACATGGAGAAGAGGAAGAAGTTGTTTTTTGGGTTTGTTGATCTGGAGAAAGTATTCGATAGGGTTCCACGCAAAGTATTGACATGGGCATTGAGGAAGTTAGGAGTGGAGGAATGGTTGATCAGAGTAGTGATGGCAATGTACAAAAGAGCTCGCACAGCTGTAAGGACGAAGGACGGGAACAGTGGTGAGTTGGAGGTGAAGGTGGGAGTGCATCAGGGGTCGGTACTAAGCAAAGGTGGGCGGTCCGCTTCGAAAGTCCGCTTATCCGCTTATCCGCTGCAGCGGACTAACGTTTTCGAAGCGGATAAGCGAATCGGAACAACCCCCGCAAACCGAAGCGGATAAGCGTAAGCGGACTACCGAAAAATTAAAGTGCATCGCGATTCGCCAAATCAGCTGTTAGCCTGAGCCGTTACTCTAGAATTGTGAATATTTATTTAAGTGAATAATAAGTGAAAACTGAATATTTTATTGGACGCTAGAGCGGCAATAACGTCAAGATGGAGAGATTTCTGACTCTCCAGCCCAGCGGCAGTGCCAGGGACAGGCACACGAGCGACGCAAACCAGCAGTCCCAGCACAGCGACATCCACAACCCGGCGGTCAACATGATGGGGGACGTGGAGGACAGTCAGGAGACCTGCGCCCTGACCCCTCAGCTCGCGCGCAGCGAGAGCAGGATGTCGCTGGACTCAATCGAGTCGGCTGAGATCAACGTGACAATGGACACAGACAATTCCAGCCTCAGCCAGAAGTGGAGCCACATCGCCCCCTTCTTCAAGGTCGTGGACAGCAAGGCCACGTGCACCAAGGCTGGCGGCTGGCGTCAGCCGTCCTGCGCCAGGAAGGGAACAAAGGGCTTTGACGGCAGGTTAGTTCTTATATTATTATTATATTTTATCGCAACGAGTTGAAAATTAATAAGTGCTTCTTTCTTCTTATATTATATTATTATTAAATGATTAAAAAATCCTTGCCGGTCTAATGATTCATTTGAAATGAATTAAAATCAGTTGAATGACATTTAATTTTTCAATTTACAAATCTGAAATTATTTGACATTTGTTTTATAACTTTTCTTTTACTTCAGGTTCAGCCACCTCTTCGTGGACATGGACCTTTTGATGGCCACGGCGCTGCACCCCCAGCACAAGCTCGCCACGGTCAGGGCCATCTGCAGGAGGCAGAACAACGACGCCATCTGCGACCTGGTGAGGGACAAGCTCATCAGGGACCTGCTCGCCCTCGTCCTGCCTGACGAGCACCTGGACCCTGCCCCCCAGCAGGGACCCCAGCCCGGCTCGAGCAGTACGGACTACCTGTTCGCCATGGAGGAGGGGCAGCAGGAGGAGAACCTCGAGGAGAAGATCAGGGAAGAGGTCAACAACTGGTCGAGGAAGCCGCTGAGGGGGAACCCGGGGCTCTCGCCCAATCTCTTCCCGCTCGAGTTCCGTGATGCTTGGGTAACTCTATTTCTCAGGCATAACACGCCGCTCCCGAGCTCTGCCTCGGTCGAGCGCGTGTTCAGCTACGGGTCGGACATCCTCAGGCCTAAGAGGTCGGCCCTGGCTGCACCGAACTTCGAGGCCCTCGTCTTCATGAAGGGCAACCTCCAAATCCTCAAGAAGGCCCACGAGGTGGAGGAGGAAGACGAGGACTAGTCAACAGACTGCTAGTCTGTTGACTAGTAGACTCTCTTGTCAAAGAAAGGACGGGCAAATTGATTTTTCTTTAATGTAACTTGCATATATTAAAATTATATTTAAATTAACTGTAGAGTAGAGTAGAGTCGAGTGGAAAACTTTATTTCAATAAATTTTGAATAAATTTTATTTAAATAAAAATGTATATTTTTGATCTTAAAAGCTTTGTTTGTCTTTGTAGTAGTTAGAAATGGCTATTTAGGCTTAAAAAGCATTAAATTCCCTTTAGAAACGTCAAAAATCGCTTTAAAAACGTCGAAGCGCTTTTAAAAAATCGAATCGAAGCGGATAAGCGGATAAGCGGTAAGCGGACTAAGATTTTCGGCCGCTGAAGCGGATAAGCGAATCGGACTACACGGGCTGGCGGAGCGGATAAGCGGTAAGCGGATTTAAAATTTTCCGAATCGCGCCCACCTTTAGTACTAAGTCCACTACTATTTGTAGCTGTGATGGAGGTGCTGGCTCAGAACGTAAAGGAGGGTTTACCGTGGGAATTGTTGTATGCAGATGATCTGGTGTTGATTGCGGAAAGTATGGATGGACTGAAGGAAAAGATGAACAAGTGGAAGGAATGTATGGAGACAAAAGGTCTGAAGGTGAATATCGTTAAGACGAAGGTGATGGCAAGTGGTAAAGCATGTGGTGAGGTGGAAAGAACTGGGAAGTGGCCGTGTGCTGTGTGCAGGAATGGTGTCGGAGTGAACTCCATTCAATGTACAATGTGCGCTGAGTGGGTTCATCAAAAATGTAGTGGTCTGAGAGGGTCATTTACCAGTGTGGCAGCTACATTCAAATGTAAGGTGTGCACAGAGGGAGCTGCAGATGGAGGAAATGTTGAGTTGGATCTTGGAGACGGCGTGAAGCTGGAAGGTGTGAAAACATTTTACTACCTCGGAGACATGGTGAATGGAGAAGGTGGATCAGACTCGGCAACGGTTGCTCGAGTGAGATGTGCATGGAAGAAGTTTCGGGAACTGAGTGGCGTGCTGATGAGGAGGAGAGTGTCGCTGAAGCTGAAGGGAAAGGTGTATGCTGCATGTGTGAGAAGTGTTATGATTTATAGGAGCGAGACATGGGTAATGAACGTAGAGCAGCAACGAAGGCTGGAAAGGGTGGAAATGCGAATGGTTCGATGGATGTGCGGAGTATCATTGAGAGAGAGGAAGACAAATGATGAATTGCGAAAGATGATGGGAATATTGCCTGTGATTGATGCTGTGAAGAGGAACAGGTTGAGATGGTTTGGTCATGTGTTGAGGAAGGATGAAAGTGACTGGTTGAGAAGAGTGATGGAAATTAATGTAGAAGGAAGTAGAGGACGGGGAAGACCGAGAAAGACTTGGCTAAAGATGGTGGAAGAAGAAATGCAGGCAAGGGGGTTAACAAGGAGAGATGCAGAAAATAGGGCAAAATGGAGAAGATTGTCGTGGGGACCGCAAGGCTAACCCCCGCTCTAGCAGGGAAAATGGCCTTAAAATGCATGTTGTTGTTGTTGTTGTTGCTGTAACATAACAAAATGTGAAAAAAGTGAAGGGGTCTGAATACTTTCTGAATGCACTGTGTATATAAAAGAAAGTTTTTGTTTGTTTGTCTGCACGCGCTCATCTCCTGAACGGTGAAAGATAGGAGGAAACCTCTGAAACAAAAAATGTCGGGACGGGCCCCGGGAAGGTTATAGGCTAGGTGGCGAGGCCGGTCGAGGCCGCCTCGGCCAAGCTGGGCCCATTTAGCAATTAAAAGCTGAGCTGAATTATAGTAGTCAATCTTCTACGGCCGCAAGTAAAAGCTGAATTATAGTCGTAAATTCATTCAAAAAGAACCCGGACAACGCTGGGTGCTTTTGGCTAGTTATATTATATATATAAAATAAAGTTTTTGTTTGTTTGTTTGTTTGTCTGCACGCGTTAATCTTCTGAACGGTGAAAGATAGGAGGAAACCTCTGAAACAAAAAATGTCGGGACGGGCCCCGGGAAGGTTATAGGCTAGGTGGCGAGGCCGGTCGAGGCCGCCTCGGCCAAGCTGGGCCCATTTAGCAATTAAAAGCTGAGCTGAATTATAGTAGTCAATCTTCTACGGCCGCGAGTAAAAGCTGAATTATAGTAGGAAATTAATTCAAAAAGAAACCAGGCAACGCCAGGTGCTTTCAGCTCGTATAGACCACATAATATTTTACCTCGTGCTCCTAGAGTCTTTCACGTGCCTTTCTGCAAATTCCAGGCATGCTGTTATGTGGCTTTTTCTCTTTCATTTGGGCACTTTCCTGTAAAACCTAGATTTGTGAAGTGCTGCATGGACTGTTTTCCTTCCAGCAAGTTCTCCCATCTCAGCCAAGGAACTGTTTAGTTCTATCAGATGTTCATTGGGTTCTTGGTCACCTTCCTGGCCAAGGTCCCTCTTGCCCGGTTGCTCAGCTTGCTGTGACGGCCAGTTATAGGAAGAGATTACGTAGTTCCATATTCTTTCCATTTCTTAATGACTAGCCGAAACCCGTGGAACATCCACGGAAGGGAGGATGTGGTGTATGGATAGAGTGTACCATTATGGATGGCATAGGGGATTTGCTTGTCCGAGTAAGAGTTAGGAAGAAAGATGAGAATGAAGAGTGCGTATATGAACAACGTATTTATTGCAATCTACTTAAATGACAACGCTACAATATACTTTTGAAAATATCACGTACCGTCTCGAAGTCAATGGCATCCTTTTATCTCTTCGTATACAACTCACTGATTTCTACCTTATCGTGAACAGGGTAAAGCCTACTTTGATAATCATGAACGGTGGCAGATGCAGGAGTTGGTGAAACGAAAGGGGGGAGGGGGGCGGGGGCTGATCTTGACCTACCCTACGCCAATATGACTCAGCCAGCTGATTCAGAGACAACGCAGGAATTGCAAAGTTACCATCATATTGAGTCAACTTACACACTGGCTAGCACGTAGCAGCCAGTCTTTGAGGAACAATAAACTGCTCTATTCACGGTGCTTAAGTTAATCCTTCAAATCATTTAAAAACAACCCAACGTTGACGAAGCATGGCATACGAGGCCCGTTCAAAAAGGTTCACGGAACAACGTACTCTCAAAGGTCTGAGGCCAAAATGTTTGTTTTTTTCCCCCCTTACACAACGGAAACAACAACTGGATAGGTAGGGCCGAGGCCTACGCCTACGTTTCGTCACTCGGTGAAGTACACTTTGTTTTAAGCTTTCAGAAGCTGAAGCCTTGTTATTTATTGCTTTATATGATACTGATGGGCTGCTGATCGGTTTCACTTCGTTGTAATCACAGTATATGGAAGAAATTATGGTAAACCCACCTGATGAGGTCAGCGTACAGCGCGATCGACGACACCGGCACAAATGGCGGAATGCATGCTCAGAATTGTCCACTCAGTGGACGGCGTGCTGTCGCCTTCGACTGTCCAATCAGCGGACGGCTTGCTGTGCCTTCACCCAGCAGACGCCAATACGATGGAGTCGTAAGATGGCATCGTATCGGCCGTTAATCGGATGCTTTTGGGCCCAAACGTCGGCTAATTCAGATTTTTCGAGAATGGCTGTAGGTGATAAATAAAGAGCGCGGTTCGTAGATCGTAAATCCATTAGTGCCGTGGGCATCGGGTCACTGGGTGCGGCGTAAAAGGGATAACAAAGTCGAGTCCTTACGGTATTATTATATAGATGGAGCTCACTGGGCTCTTGGAAACTTTCAACACTGTACATTATTTTATACCCTTCCCCAGATCAATACCTCCTCACAATTCTATCTCGGAGTTCTATGTATAGTTCCTTGGACTTCATGGTGGAGTTTCAGCTTTGACATGCACTGTCAACTGTGGGATCTTACACTGAAAGTTGTGTTTCTTTCTAAATCATGTTCAGTCAAATGAATTGGCCACAGTTGTACTCCAATCAAGTTGTACATACATCTCAAAGATGATCAAAGGAAATTGGATGCACCTGAGCATCTTGTGTCATAGCAAAGGAGTTGAATAGTTAAATCAGGTTTAGACTCAACACAATTCAGTTTTTCATTTTTAATTGCTTTGTAAAAAAATTCTAAAAAACCAAAAAAAAACTCCACCTTGACATTATTGGTTATTATGTGTAGATCAGTGATATATATATCTATCTATATATATATATATATATATATATATATATATATATATATATATATATATATATATACAGTATATATATATATACACACATATATACATGCATACACACATACGCACACACACACACTTCGCATCATCAGCATTCAATGAGTGGTCCTGCTGTATCAGAGAAAAACTAAAGCAGGGGTTCCCAAACCCAGGGTCATGACCTGCACTCGAAAGACTTCCCCCCTCAAAATCCTCGTTTTTCACATCAAAAGCGTTTTCTTCGACATTTAGAATATGGTAGTTACAAGTACCACGTAGGTACCGGCACCATTTGGGTCGCTCAGCGAATGTGACTTCAAATTTTGGGTTGTGGATAAAAACGTTTGGGAACCACTGAACTAATGCAATCAAGTACCTATAGACTTCCAAATGTACATAAAGAGACCGTTCAACTGAAGGAAATCCACTTTGTACCAATAATAGTCAGAGCAACTGGAGTGATGAAGTACAATATATACAACCTCTCGTGGACTATTTGAAAGGAATACCATGAAATATTTCTACAAATAAGCTACAACTGGAAGCTGCCCTGGGTTCAGTGACAATCAAACAGCCCTTGGATAGGGAACACCTGAAAATAATCCTATGTGTAAGCTTGCTAACATCACGACTTCAATTGAAAAAAAAACCTAAATAACGAAGACCGATATCTTTGACCCTTGAAAGAGCAGCTCATACTCTTATGAGTGTGAGTTACACTCAACGTATAAACCGAAAAAAGAACAACTTCGTGGAAGGAAACTCCCCACAAAAATAACAAGTGCAATGAAAGGGAGAAGACATCGTGGGGAAAAGGAAAACTTATAGTGACGGTTAAAATTGCAGCAAAGAGGTAAAGAGCGAAACCTGGCATGTATGAATATGTCATTGGAAAAGTACATCGTAATACCATAGGGGCGCGGGGAGGGGGGGTAACAAAGCAGTGTGTATGTCTGTCTGTCTGTCTATGTGTGTGTGAGAGTGTGTGTGTGCATTCGGACAGGGGGGGGGGGGGGGATAGAGGATAGCGACACTACAAGCAAAAAAAAAAAGCCCAACGAAAAACAAACACAGGGGTAATGTAAAAGTTGGGCAGAGTATAGTGGGAGCTCAAGACGGGCATACCTGGTTGCCTCGAGCCGCGGCAGTTCGTAAAGGCGCTCCGTGCCTGTCCCTCCCTTCCCTCGCGCCAGACCGCGAGCGGCACACAGAGGGTGAGAGAGGGAAGCGAACGAGAGGGTAAGAGAGGGTGAGAAAGGGAAGCGAACGAGAGGGTAAGAGAGGGTGAGAGAGAGAGAGAGAGAGAGAGAGAGAGAGAGAGAGGGGTGAGAGGGAAAGACACACACACACACATAGAAATGGAGACAGACCCAAAGCCGGGCGGTCAGACTCCTACTTTTTGATTCAATCCCCATGACTATTTACCGCGATGTTGAGCTCGCTCTCGGCGCAGCACCATTAACTGGTGATGCCCACACCTGCTCCACCTGTCCCTAATACACAATCGCTCTCCTTTACCATTATCATTATCATTATTTTATTTTAACCCCAGCATGTATAAATTAATACGAATCGGACGAGCTTCTAGATATTGTTTTGGCAGTTGAGGACAATCCAATCGTACATAAACACGCCGGTTAAACACCAGGCTTTGGACACGCAAGGGTGACATAGGTCCTGCCAGGGTAGGAGAACGTTCACCTATTGTTAGCGATTCAAAAACGAGAAAACCTTCTCGGAATTGGAATAAACATCACCGATTAGTTCGCACATCGAAGAAAACAATTGCTCCAGCGAGACATTGTCCGAGAAGTAGAAGTGGAGGATAACATCCCGATGAACTTGAAATCATATCGATGCCCTATCACAGGTAATCGATCATTCATGCACATAGGTATAACCAACTGGCTCGTCATGATGGGCTTCAATAAATGTGGAGGCAAAACTTTCAAATGAAGCCGTGAAATATTTGCGCATTTTCTAGCACCCGCCAAATCCAAAACCTTACTGGTGAAGGCATCCATAAGTTTCCTTTTGGACATTTTCATGGATTAGGGAATTGTGTGGTTATCATTTATGGGTTAAAGGGTACTGGGCACGGCATGCCATCGGAACCACCTCTCCGCAAAATGCACGCAATGAATACAATCCGCGGATTTGCATAAGTTCAAAATAACATTCATTTTGGCGAAAACGCAATAAGTAGGAAACACAAAGGGCAATAACGAGGGTGCAGTATGTGGCGTGTTCCTCGAACCTTTCAACGAGACATTGAGGGATTGTCATTGTGGGCCTCGTTGTATATGAAGATTAGAAGAACATCATTGAGCGAGCGCCGATACCTTGCTAACGTCGGGGCTTTGTCGAGGTTCAGCGCGGGTTCCATTGTGCATTCCGGGGCAAGCCGTGTGCACGGGTCCTGCACGAGAATATTAGAAAATGTGAATAATGCATGCTATCCGCTGTCACACGCACTTCATAAATCATGACACTCATGATTCGGGGAAAACTGCCGCGAGCCCGGCATTTAGGGGCGCCATGAGCTAAAGTTGTTGAGCTTTTGGCTTTCACGGTAAGTCTTGATGCGTCTTCCAGATGTAAATCTCCAACCTCGGGGTGTTAGAGGCTCCGTCGGCCTATGCTGAAGACTGGGGGTCCGGGTCCACGACTTAGAAATGCTGGGAGTAGGACAGAGTGGGTGTTTTGTACAGAAACAAACACGATCAATGTGGATGGTCAAAAACAATCTTTCAGACTGTGTACAACACCCCCACACACACACATCCTGCAACCTCCTGACGGCCATCTTTTTCCATTCTGAGAAAACATGGTTTGAGGCACGAGCTGCCTCGACAGTACCTGTAAACAGGTGACTGCTCTTTAAGATGTCTCCGGAGTGTCATGGCAGTTGTCTGGCCACAGATGACAATGCATCAGATCATGGCCATGTACAGAAATACCCACAATGCATTGTGATGTCTCAGAGCTCAATAAATGGACAGACCTGTTCTTGCCTCTTGGGAGGCCAAAGAGGTATTGACAATGATTGTACGATGTGATGTTGTTTGTTATTTTCACTTGAGTACAACATGTGAATGCATATTTACCTCCACCACCAAAGGTGGATGGAGGTTATGTTTTTACCCCTGTCTGTTTGTTTGTTTGTTTGTTTGTTCGTTTGTGAACAAAATATCTCAAAAAGTTGTGGACGGATTAGGACGAAATTTGGCAGAGATGTAGCGTATGTGATGAGGAAGAAATGATTAGATTTTGGTGAAGATCCGGATTCGGATCCAGTTAGTAGAATTTTTAAAGTGATTCTTCACCATTGGGAGATCGGGCCAAAAACGATACATTGCAGGATATCTCAAAAAGGTGTGGACGGATTTGGACGAAACTTGGTGGACAGGTTGTGTGTGTGAAGAGGAAAAATCGATTCGATTTTTGTGAAGATCTGAATATGGATTCGGATATGATAATTATTTAATTTTTCAAGTGATTTTATTCACCATTAGGAAATGGGCCAAAAACGATACATTGCCGGATATCTCAAAAAGTTATGAATGGATTTAAACGAAACTTGGGGGACAGGTTGTGTGTGTGACGAGGAAAAATCGATTCGATTTTTGTGAAGATCTGAATATGGATTCGGATATGAGCATTATTTAATTTCTTAAGTGATTTTATTCACCATTAGGAAATGGGCCAAAAACGATACATTGCGGGATATCTCAAAAAGTTATGGATGGATTTAAACGAAACTTGGGGGATCGGTTGTGTGTGTGACAAGGAAGAATCGATTCGATTTTAGTGAAGATCCAGATCCGGATCCAGCTAGTAGAATTTTTAAACACCATTGAGTGCTATGGCCAACCAGGCGGAGGTTTGCTCTATACTATACTGAGTGCCGTTCTATTTATCACTGCATATGGGCTGCACTCGGAGTCGTATCGAGGTGAAAGGGCTGAAACAACAATGATGCGGGCTGGGGTCCTTTGCCTGAGAAAGGCATGCTTGTTATAGCTGGTAATATATATACAGTGTGTGTGTGTGTGTGTGTGTGTGTGTGTGTGTGTGTGTGTGTGTGTGTGTGTGTGTGTGTGTGTGTGTGTGTGTGTGTGTATATATATATATATATATATATATATATATATATATATATATATATATATATATACACAAGGTTAGAGCTTCATCATGAGCTTGAATCTGTGAATAGGTCTGCCACATCACCAGGTGTAACAACACCTTTTTACAGAGCACAATTTTAGGGATGGGGTTGACACCGTGGAAAACACTCACAAAGCTTTTTGACTCATTGCAGGTCACCAAGAAACTCCTGACAGTGACCAAACCCAGGGTATTTAAACCCTCTGGAAGGCATCAAGCAGAAGACTGTAGTGGAAAAATATACATCCCGAGAAGCTCAGAGAATGCAAATGCACGCAATGAACAAGAGGCTTTCCATAGCGCGCCCTCGGCACAAAGGGCAGCCCTCTGGCAATAAGCAGCTACCGCAGACTGGAATCATCACGGGAGGAAGGAGGTCCCCATGGGGCACTGCACGAGATAATGTCCGCATCTCAAAGCTCGTTTGCGAGAACGAAATGCCATTCCTCGTGGATTGCATGGACAACATTGGAATTTACACCATTATACGAAGTGCGTGTTGAGAGTAAAAAAGCTGATGAATGTCGGTTAATAAATAAATGTCTTCATAATTTACAGCCACTCACAATGCAGGTTATAACGATTATGGCCAAACATAATCGAATGTCCCATTCTATTCCGATTCAACCTGTCATCCGGTGGAGTCACACGCAGAGGCTCTCAACAATTAGTCGCATTATCTATCTATAATTCCATTAATCTCTGTGTGTATGTGTGTATGTGTGTATGTGTGTATGTGTGTATGTTTGTCTGTGACCGCTGTTTCTCGACAACTACCGGTCCGATATACTTGAAACTTGCCAGGTATATTGCTGGGGACCCGAGGATGTGCCTTTTCAAGGTTTGAAATTAATCGGACAAGTAGTTACCGAGCTATGGCGATTTAGCCGTTCGCCGTTCGCTTTGGCGTTGCGAATGAACCAAACCATTTCATGTAAATAGAGGGGGGGGTTCTGTGGTCGTTGCGAATGGACCAAACCATTTCATGTAAATAGAGGGGGGGATTGTCACCGTACTCGCAAGCCGTTCGCCGTTCGCTTTGGCGTTGCGAATGGACCAAACCATTTCATGTAAATAGAGGGGGGGGATATAATTTTAGATATATATATAGTACGGGCATATATATAGTACGGGCATGCCCTAGTTCTATAAATTACTACACATTGTATTTTATCATCTTGTGTGAGGGAACTGCATCAGTGCACAGCAAGTGATGATATCCGCAGCCATGTGCTGAATATGAAAGAAGAAGAAGAAGAAGCTCAACTTGTCTCGAATATTCGGTGTTGTTACCACAATGACTCATCTTGAGTTCAGTTTGAAGGTCATTAAGTGACAATGTTAAAAATTTGTTTTAGTAAATATTTGTCGACAGCAGTGTTAAATCATTTTTATTTATTTTTAGACTTTTCACCACAATTATAAGGTTCCAACAGAAAAACCACCCCTCATATTAATTGCTATGTGGAGGCCACGGCCTAACTGTTGAACAACCTAAGTGTCTCATGAACAAACTTTAATCTCAGAGTATTTTCCCAATTTCATTATATATTTCCCCCATATAATTTCTCCGATAAATAAGCATACACGCATGAGGTCAGCATCATGTTGCATTTGAGGTCAATGTTGTTTCTGTTGTGTAATGTATATCTCTTTAATTGTATTTGATATATATATATATAAATGCAAGCTGCACAATTTTGGCTGAATGTGGTAAAAAAAATCATAACCACAACACGTACAATCCTGAATGATAACTTATTTAAGAGCTCTTGGATTTTTTACAAATATTGATATTCATACAATTATAGGTTTTGTGCATTTTCATGCCTATGTTGCACACACGGGTGGTGTATAGGCTCAGATTCACTGTTTCACACACCTAATGGAAGATATATATATATATGTATATATATATATATATATATATATATATATATATATATATATATATATATATATATATATATTGTTGCGGATATGGGATTTGGCCTCCATCCATATCCACTTGTAAATATTCCCCTATTTCCCCAATACTCCCCAACTATCCCCAATCCCCCATTCCCTAGTCCCATTGTCTGTAAACAACACTCTGTAGCCCCGACCTTCCCCTTTTTCCCCCATTAAATGTCGTGCCCAGGTTCACCGCATCTCACGTAGACAACTATAGGACATCTTGCTAGTTATTCTTAGTCTATGTCAGTTAAGGACTCGTTTCCATTAATTCTGACTCTTCGTTGCACCAGAATGTGATTGTATGGCACCAGTAGTGAGTTTAGGACCTCCCAATACCTCCCCGCATCTCTTCCTCATGAAACAACAACACCAACAACAACAACAGCGGCGCGGGGAGTGCGCGTCCTCACTCCGGCCTGGTTAGCCGCCATTGACCATGTGCTCCGACGGGGTTACCACACAGGGGCTGACTGTCAGCTCCTCGTCAAGGGCGGAGCCCGGTAACCCCCCCGCACCCAATAAGAAGCGGCGGACCGATTCCATCTGGGGCGGAGCTAACGAGCCGAGGGCGTGTCACTCCCCGCTGGACATACGCAGCCACTTACCGGAGGTGACGTCAGATGCGCCTCAGCATGGACAAAGAAGGACGCCACCTCCGAGCGCTGAGATACCTCCCGCATCTCTGGACCGGACCGAGTCGATT
The DNA here is from genome assembly GCF_964187855.1 of Myxine glutinosa. Taxonomy (NCBI): domain Eukaryota; kingdom Metazoa; phylum Chordata; class Myxini; order Myxiniformes; family Myxinidae; genus Myxine; species Myxine glutinosa. The sequence continues at coordinate 37,606 of NW_027617807.1, forward strand.
CTGCCCCTGAGCCAAGGTGCACCTTGAGCCATCGAATACCTGCCCTCCCCTGCCATCAATCCCTGTGTGAGTCAGTCTTGTCCCGTTTGTCTGTGGTCTGTCGGGCATTAAGATAAGACCGTGTATAAGTGCCCACCTTTCTGTGCTGTACCTCTTGTGCCGTGTAATCTAAACGTTCTGTATAACCCATATTATATCCTCCTCCGGAGGTCTTGAGAACTGTACCCCTGGTGTCGTGTCATTTAACCCAGCCGTTGTGTCCTTTCCTTCATTGATCTAGCGTAGCGCGATTCGGCCAACGTTCGAGTATAATCGGGTAACTTGTGCGAACACGGCGGCCATTCCGCTCGGCCCAGCATAACATCTTAATAAGTCGTGTCCGTAACAATTGGTGTCGGGAAGTGGGATCGGTCCCGGAGCGCGTTTCACGCGCTCGAAATTATAACGGCGAAATTTGATTGTGTTTTACAAAAAAAAATAAAAACCCGAATTTTGAAAGTCGCGCTATGGCAGACCAAGACGGCTGGGTTCCGGTAGAGGAGAGTGAGGCAGGGTCGATCCAGGACCAAATTGAGGGACATGAGGAGAGCGAAGCAGTAAGGGTGGCAGGGTCGCAAAATGGCGTCGTCGCGCACGAGGTTATGGACGCACAAAATGGCGGCCTCGCACACATGGTTATTGTGGCGCCAAATTTAGCCGCGCCCGTGACCGTAGCAGCGCCGCCGATGGATTGGGGCCTATTTATGGAACAAATAAAGGCGCTCATGGTCCAGACAAGTGAAGACCTGAGGAATGACTTGGGAAACCAAATGGGGGTAATGGGGAACCGGATGGATGCTCAGAGTGAGCAATTGGGGGTAATGGGAAACCAAATGGGGGTAATGAGGGACGAAGCGAGGGGTACAGGTGAGGGGTTAGACAATAATTTTAAGGGATTAGACAAGAAATTTGGGAAATTAGACAATAGATTAGGGGAAATACAGGAGGGGTTAACGGGGGTAGAAAATAGAATGGCTGCCCAGGAGAATCAGATAGAGGGAGTGAAAAATGGGTTAAAGGGGTTAGAAAACAGTATGGAAGGCAAATTGAGGTACATGAGGGACCAAGCGGAAAAGGAAGTTAAACAAATGGGGCAGCAGATAGAGGGGGTCAGAATGGGGGTAGAAACCAAACTGGATGCTCACAGGGAGGAAATGGAGCAGATGAGGGTGGCATCTGGGCAGGAGATGCAAGTGATGGGAGAAGAGATCAGAAGAGGTGTGAGTGAGGAGGTCGGAGGAGTGCGCGAGGAGGTGAGGCACTGTAAGGAGCACATGGAGAAGGAGGTAAGAAAGGGGACTGTAAAGTTACAAGGGGGCATAGAGGACCTGACGCAGGAAGTAGAACAACTGACAGAGGGACAAAAAGAACTAACGGACCAGGTAAAGAAGAACACAGCGGTAATAGGAGGGTTAAAAGCGACACAGAAAGAACTAAAAGACGACTTGGTAGCGACGAAGAGGGAATGTCAGATGGTACGTGAGGGACTGACAACGAGGTTGGACGAGGTGATAGAGGTAATGGAGACGAAGGACCGGCAGGTGAAGACGCACATGGAAACGGTCAAGGTAGCCTTAGAGGACGAGCTTGAAGAGACGTACCGGGAAATAAAAGAGGTGAAGCAGAAATTAGAAGAAGTGGAAGAAGGGGTGAGCGAAATTAAGAAGCGACGGAGAGGGGATAAGAAAGAGATAAAAGAGGAGATAAAAGAATTGGTCCAAAGTCTGTATTCGGATTGTGATGAGGTGCTCATTAACCGGATGAGGGATTCGCAGGTGATGGAGGAGAAGCGAAGAGGAAGAGGACCCGGTGTAAGTAGTGACCAATATGGTCGTGCGTATGATGCGCCAGGTGATTTAATGAGCTTGGGGGTCGAGATGGACCTGGGTGTTCGTGAGAGGCCGTTGGTGGAGTGTGCGACAGGTCTGGTGTGCGAAAAAGGAGGTGTGCGAGAAAGTCCGACTCTGGGGTGTGTGAGGAAAAAGTGCGTGCCAAGGAGTGAGGGTGCTGGCAAGAGTGAGTCGGTCGTAGCGCGTGTGCGAGGGAGCACATGGAAGCGCGGTGTGGTAAGTGTTACAGAGGGTGTGACGGGAGAGTGTGCGTGAGAAAGGTGTGTGACGGACAGGTGCATGGGGAAAGAGTGCGCTGTCAAAGGCAAGGAAGAATGCACGCCTGTGGTGAGTGTTACAGAGGGTGTGACAGGAGAGTGTGCGCAAGAGTGTGCGCGAGAAAGGTGTGTAACGGACAGGTGCATGAGGAAAGAGTGCGCTGTCGGGAGTAAGGGTGAGTGCGTTGTCAAGAGTGGTGGTGAGAGTAGTGAGAGTGACAAGGAGCGTGAGTTGGTTGTGACAGGTGAGCGAGGATGTACACCTGGAATGGAAGGATGCACACCTGGAATGGTAGAGCGTGAGTGGGAATGCACGCTGGAGTTGGTAGTGAGGCACGTGGTTGGGTGTGCGAGTGAGGGCACACCTGTGATTGTCACAGAGGAGGTGACCGAGGAGGGGGCGCGAAGAGGTGTGTGGGTGAGGTGTGCGAGCGACGAATGTGTGCCAAGGTGTTCGGTGGTCAGGTGTGTGACCAAGTCGGTGAGCGGAGTGAGGGTACCTGGGTGTGTTAGAGAAGGTACGACGAGGAGCATGGGAACAGCTGGATGTATGAGCAAGAAAGGGGTAGCGTATGCTTGTAAGCATCCAGGTGAGGCATCGACGATAACCGGGGTAGAGTTTAGAACGACTTATCGCCGAATCGGGCCCTCGGTGCGTGCCGGGCCTCGCTTTGAACGGCCGCGTCCGTGCTCCACTAGGCGGAGCGGGCAGCTGGATAGGAAGGGTCGTCATGGCGACCACGTTTTGTTGAGACGTGCCGGCAGGTCGAGATCGGGACATTGGATGGCTCCACGCCGAGATGGTGCGTGGGATCTCGGCCCGGGTAAACCTCCTTCCCTGCACCGAATGCGGGATGTATCCAGCCGCTGGCACCAAACAACCCGCATTCATGGCTTGGCTTTACGAAGCCGGGCTTTGGACAGGAATTGGCGCACCGAGAGGCATTAGTGAGTAGACTGTGTGATGAGGTTAGTGTTTTGGACCCAAAATTAGAGAAAAACAAAATTTGATGATTGGCAAAGGATTGGCAGTAATGATTGGCAGATGATGGGCAGTGATTGGCAAATTTTTGATTTGTTGAAATTTGATGTGCAAAATTGGTAGTGAGCGATGGGCCCGGTGGGTAAGGGTGGCATCCCTGCCACCCTTCCCATATTTGTGGGGCAAATGCGCTATAGCTTATGGGGTGTATGGCAGTGAAAACTAGCCCGGGTGGGTTAGGTTATATTGTTAGGGATCTAGAGATGACATTAGGTAACGTTAAGATTAGTTAGTGACTGATACCTGTAGTGGGGACGCAGGTAGATTAGAGTGGATGATAATGACGAGGGAGCGCAATAGTTTAAAGGGACGACTGGGAAGCGCAAGTTTCAGAGGGGAGTAGTTAGATGAGATGATGCTGTGTGAGAACTGGAAAGGTGTGTGGAGTAGTGAGTGTTGTGGATCAGCGCGAATGCGCTTGGGGAGAGAAGGGTGCAGGCGGCACCAAGTATGAGAGCACAGGTGTGCAAGTACAGGTGTGTGGAGTACATGGAGTAAGTGGTACGGAGTGGTGTGCATGGTGCGAAGGTGTGGATGGGGGAAGAGTGGACCCCTTTCACGAGTACCCGGGGCGGGTAGTGTAAGTGTTAGGTAGAGGGTATAGGTAAATTGTGGTTGGATATTGGCATTTGTGGTGCGGTTGCAGAATGGTATTGTGGATGGGTGCATTAGTGTTGTGGAAATGGCTGGGCGTGTAGCCTGTTAGTGTGTGTAGTTGGTTGGGCACTCCACCACTGTGAGGATGTCGGCCAGGTGAGGCCGCAGGTGGGCTCTGGGAGCCGTTAGTGTCAGTGGGGCCCGAGGATCCGGAGGACGGACCCGGGTAGCCCAGTGCCAGAGAGGGCACCGAGTGGGGAGAGCGCCAGAGGGCCTTCCCCAGGTAGTTAGGTTAGGGTAAGGAGCAGGTAAGCTCGGAGGCAACTGCAGTGGTGGAGGTGTGCAGGTGGGTAGACCTGCTGGGAGAGCTACACGTCGCAGCCCAGAAATTGTGCGAGGCACCGGGAGATGAATCAGGGGAGTGAGACCCCAAATTGAGAGGCACCACAGTTTGGTCAATGGGAATTGGTTTTTAGAACCCATAGTGTAAGTTGGCCAATGGATTGGCAGGGAAAGACCCCGGGTAATGTAAAGTTGTTAAAGTCATTTAGGAAATAGTTAGGATTGATGAACCTGTCGCACCATACGCAGCCACTTACCTGAGGTGATGATGATGACTCCACACCTGTGTTTTCTTTGTTCCATGTGCAGGAAATGAGAATTGCTGTGTGGATTGGTGAGACACATCACGACGTGGATGAGACATTGGGGTGATTCCATCTCTCCCTCCCTAGGGGGGACTGATGATGAATTGGTGATGGCAAATTTTGATGTTGAATTGGAGATGGCAAATTTTGATGAGAGTTGGAAATGGCAAAATTTGATTGGTTAGGAGGGAGAGAAGACGAATTTGGTTTATGGGAGGAACGGGGAAGACAGTAGGGACGTTTGTTGATTTGTAAATTAGATGTTTATGGGTAGTGTTGTGTTTTGTGGATACAGTAAGGGGTAAGGGAGGGGCAATGTAGGTTACCTGGTGGGGGGGGGGGGGGCGTACGGTAGGAACGTACCTGTCTCACCTGGTTCCCATGTGCCCCCAGTGTGCATTACCTTATATTGCGTGCACTTTTGCGCCCTTACCACCTTACTCACTTGTCTTCTTCTTTTGTCTCCCACCTCCGAGGATCTGGCTTTGGGGCAGAGAGAGAGGAGAGAGAGGTGCTGGCTCCGCAGTTGTGGGCCTGCACTTTCGCTGCTTGCTGCCTGGATCGATACACCATATGGACCGCAATGTTTGTGGCCGCCCACCATGGACCGCAGTTCTCTTGCGGGCAAGCACCACCCGTTGATGGACCTATGGGTCAACGTGGCACCTATGCCATACAGGTGAACCACTTTTAGTTGGCCCCCTGACGGCCACAATACAGAAATGGACGCGGTTGGCGCCTTTCTTTATTTTCTAAGGAAGCTAGAAGGCCAAGCACTTCAGGAAGGCAAGACCAGTGGCAGAACATCGGCCGGCTGCGACACCACCGGTGACTATCGAACACTTTATTGGTGCACCGGATGGTGCTGACTGTACATGATGGGGTGGTGCTTTTGGTGCTTGGATGGGGTGCTCTGCACATTATTAAAGGCCGTAAGGCCACAGAGCACTCGTGGGTTGGTGTATCGATGCTGGCATGCGTGCTCTCTCTATGCATAACATCTGCATGTGTTCCTCCAAAAACAGGTCCTGGATCGTAGTGTAAATATCAGTGTAGTCTTGTGTAAATAATGCTCCCTACCGGCTGTATGTTTAGTTTGAGGATTCTTTCCGCGATTCGGTTATCCTGTGGGTGTGTTTCTGTGAGGAGAAGGGTGCAACGTCGCAGGGGGACATATTTACTCATTTGTGAACAACTGTAAAACTGTCGCACTCAGGGTAGAGTTAATAGTAGAGGGAACTACATCTGAGTGCCACACTAAAGTAGGTAAAAATTTATCGGGTCGGGACGCCCCGAGGTAGAGAAGGGTGCAATGTTGCGGATATGGGATTTGGCCTCCATCCATATCCGCTTGTAAATATTCCCCTATTTCCCCAATACTCCCCAACTATCCCCAATCCCCCATTCCCTAGTCCCATTGTCTGTAAACAACACTCTGTAGCCCCGACCTTCCCCTTTTTCCCCCATTAAATGTCGTGCCCAGGTTCACCGCATCTCACGTAGACAACTATCGGACATCTTGCTAGTTATTCTTAGTCTATGTCAGTTAAGGACTCGTTTCCATTAATTCCGACGCTTCGTTGCACCAGAATGTGATTGTATGGCACCAGTAGTGAGTTTAGGACCTCCCAATACCTCCCTGCATCTCTTCCTCATGGACACCAGTTAACAAATAATGTAAGTATTTTAAAATGTTTTGCATTGAGACACTGGTTTATTCTATTTCAAATCAACAATGAAACAACCATACACCGCTTCAATCTTGTAACTTTGCAAAAACGACAAAGGGATTGCAGTGTTACGATTATATTTACTTTATTGTGAATATTAACGCTATTATTATTATTATTATTATTATTATTATTATTATTATTATTATTATGAAAACAATACTACTGTATTAAGAAACCTGGACTAATTTGTCTGAAGTGGCCGGAAGGTGATCCACGAAGGCATGAAGCCATGAAGCCATGAAGCCTATAAGGCCTATAAGTACTGTGTCGTTGGAAGACCCGTAACGCCGATGCTTTCGATATTTCACGGTCATTTTAACAATCGGTTTGTTTGTGTTTCACACTGCATGAAAAATGTAAAGGTAGAGCATGGCGATTGTGATATATGACAGGTTCGACGATATGTCCGGCCTGAACAAAATGTCCTGTACGGTCAGCCGCCGTACCGCTGTAATGACATCAGATGTAATCACATCACCCTGTCATGTGACCAGATCCTCAGCTCTGATTAGTATACATTTGAGGGGACATACATACAGATGGACAAACACTGTTCTAGATGGCTTTGCCCGATGGGCTACGCCGTAAAAAAAAATTAATAATGACTTCCAATTTTTTGTCCCCTACCTGTTTATCATATATATATATATATATATCATTATGGGCCTTTGAGGTTTTAAAGGGTCTTAGGGCTCTTCAGGGTCTTATGGGTCTTTAGGGTTTTGGGGGTCTTATGGGTCTTAGAAGTGTTTTGAGATGTTTAAAGTGTCTTTGGGATCTTAAAGGTCTTAATGGCTTAAAGGGTATTTGGGGTCTTAATGGGTTTTAACGGTCTTGAAGGGTCTTCAAAGGTCTAAGGGGTCTCATCAGTCTGAAGGGTTGAAAGGTTTAAAAGCTACATTCCAATAGTACATAATTAATATATGTATGTGTCATCAGGATGCAACCGACGGTCAAACAGTACTAAATTAATAGACATCGTCATGGACGGATGGACAGATGGCTTCATGGACGGACAGTGTTTTTCATTTATATATATAATCGCAAAAGTTTCATTTATATATATATCGGAATATATGTAGTATGTGTGTGTGTGTGTGTGTGTGTGTGTGTGTGTGTGTGTGTGTGTGTGTATATATATATATATATATATATATATATATATATATATATATATATATATATATATATATATATATATAATGTTGCGGATATGGGATTTGGCCTCCATCCATATCCGCTTGTAAATATTCCCCTATTTCCCCAATACTCCCCAACTATCCCCAATCCCCCATTCCCTAGTCCCATTGTCTGTAAACAACACTCTGTAGCCCCGACCTTACCCTTTTTCCCCCATTAAATGTCGTGCCCAGGTTCACCGCATCTCACGTAGACAACTATAGGACATCATGCTAGTTATTCTTAGTCTATGTCAGTTAAGGACTCGTTTCCATTAATTCTGACTCTTCGTTGCACCAGAATGTGATTGTATGGCACCAGTAGTGAGTTTAGGACCTCCCAATACCTCCCTGCATCTCTTCCTCATGGAACTACAACAACAACAACAACTACAACAACAGCGGGGGCAGCGCGGCGGCGGCGCGGGGAGTGTGCGTCCTCACTCCGGCTTGGTTAGCCGCCATTGCCCATGTGCTCCGACGGGGTTACCACACAGGGGCTGACTGTCAGCTCCTCGTCAAGGGCGGAGCCCGGTAACCCCCCCGCACCCAATAAGAAGCGGCGGACCGATTCCATCTGGGGCGGAGCTAACGAGCCGAGGGCGTGTCACTCCCCGCTGGATATACGCAGCCACTTACCGGAGGTGACGTCAGATGCGCCTCAGCTTGGACAAAGAAGGACGCCACCTCCGAGCGCTGAGACACCTCCCTGAATCCTCTGGACCGGACCGGGTCGATTCTGCCCCTGAGCCAAGGTGCACCTTGAGCCATCGACTACCTGCCCTTCCTTGCCATCAATCCCTGTGTGAGTCAGTCTTGTCCCGTTTGTCTGTGGTCTGTCGGGGCTAAGATAAGACCATGTATAAGTGCCCACCTTTCTGTGCTGTACCTCTTGTGACGTGTAATCTAAACGTTCTGCATACCCCATATTATATCCTCCTCCGGAGGTCTTGAGAACTGTACCCCTGGTGTCGTGTCATTTAACCCAGCCGTTGTGTCCTTTCCTTCATTGATCTAGCGTAGCGCGATTCGGCCAACGTTCGAGTATAATCGGGTAACTTGTGCGAACACGGCGGCCATTCCGCTCGGCCCAGCATAACATCTTAATAAGTCGTGTCCGTAACAATTGGTGTCAGGAGTGGGATCGGTCCCGGAGCGCGTTTCACGCGCTCGAAATTATAACGGCGAAATTTGATTGTGTTTTACAAAAAAAAATAAAAACCCGAATTTTGAAAGTCGCGCTATGGCAGACCAAGACGGCTGGGTTCCGGTAGAGGAGAGTGAGGCAGGGTCGATCCAGGACCAAATTGAGGGACATGAGGAGAGCGAAGCAGTAAGGGTGGCAGGGTCGCAAAATGGCGTCGTCGCGCACGAGGTTACAGACGCACAAAATGGCGGCCTCGCACACATGGTTATTGTGGCGCCAAATTTAGCCGCGCCCGTGACCGTAGCAGCGCCGCCGATGGATTGGGGCCTATTTATGGAACAAATAAAGGCGCTCATGGTCCAGACAAGTGAAGACCTGAGGAATGACTTGGGAAACCAAATGGGGGTAATGGGGAACCGGATGGATGCTCAGAGTGAGCAATTGGGGGTAATGGGAAACCAAATGGGGGTAATGAGGGACGAAGCGAGGGGTACAGGTGAGGGGTTAGACAATAATTTTAAGGGATTAGACAAGAAATTTGGGAAATTAGACAATAGATTAGGGGAAATACAGGAGGGGTTAATGGGGGTGGAAAATAGAATGGCTGCCCAGGAGAATCAGATAGAGGGAGTGAAAAATGGGTTAGAGGGGTTAGAAAACAGTATGGAAGGCAAATTGAGGGACATGAGGAACCAAGCGGAAAGGGAAGTTAAACAAATGCGGCAGCAGATAGAGGGGGTCAGAATGGGGGTAGAAACTAAACTGGATGCTCACAGGGAGGAAATGGAGCAGATGAGGGTGGCATCTGGGCAGGAGATGCAAGTGATGGGAGAGGAGATCAGAAGAGGAGTGAGTGAGGAGGTCGGAGGAGTGCGCGAGGAGGTGAGGCACTGTAAGGAGCGCATGGAGAAGGAGGTGAGAAAGGGGACTGTAAAATTGCAAGGTGGTATAGAGGAGTTGACGCTGGGAGTAGAACAACTGACAGTGGGACAAAAGGAGTTGGGGGACCAGGTAAAGAAGAACACAGCGGTAATAGAGGGTTTAAAATCGACACAGAAGGAGATGAAAAAGGACGTAGGGGTAACTAAAAAAGAGTGTCAGACGGTACATGAGGACCTGACGAGGAAAATGGACAAGGTGGTAGAGGTGATGGAGGTTAAAGAGCGGGAGGTGCGGGAGCACATAGAAAAAAATAAAGTGGAGTTAGAGGAAGAACTTAAAGGGGCGCACGAGGAGATGAAGGAGGTGAAGTAGAAATTAGAAGAAGTGGAAGAAGGGGTGAGCGAAATTAAGAAGCGACGGAGGGAGGATAAGAAAGAGATAAAGGAGGAAGTAAAATAATTGGTCCAAAGTCTGTGTTCGGATCGTGATGATGTGCTCATTAACCGGATGAGGGATTCGCAGGTGATGGAGGAGAAGCGAAGAGAAAGAGGACCCGGTGTAAGTGGTGACCAATATGGTCGTGCGTATGATGCGCCAGGTGATTTAATAAGCTTGGGGGTCGAGATAGACCCGGATGTTCGTGAGAGGCCAAGAGTGAGGTGTATGGCTGGTCCGGAGGGTATGGAACGAGAGGTGCGAGGTGTGGGTGAGCAAGGTTGTGGTGGTATGGAATGGGTAGCGGGTTGCGGAAGTGTGACCCATGCATCGACACCAACGGGGGTAGTTGTTAGAGGGACCGGGGAGGCACGAGAGCCCCTTGGGGGTAATGTACTGTGGGGGCCCGGCCGGCTCGGCCCCGCGCTGACCCCGCAAGGGGCGACGCACGGGGTCCGGCAGGCGGGCAACGACTCGCATACGAGGTGGTCCCACAAGGTCCCACTCGCGCCGTATGACGGCAAGAGTGATCTACGCGCGTACCTGGCGCAGTTCGACTGTGTGTGTAAGGGCAACGGTTGGGGTGAGGACGAAGGTGGAGTACACCTGGTGGCCGCATTGCGCGGCGCGGCGGCGGAGGTGCTGACGGCATTACCAGCGGGTGCTCTCACCCTGCCAGCCCTCCGCGACGCCCTAATTAATCGATTCGGCATTGAACAGCAGAGCGAGCTTGTTAAAGCTCAGCTCGCGCTGCGAAAACGCAAGCCCCAGGAAGCCATCGGGGAACTTGCCCACGACATTCGCCGCGCAGTGGGGATCGCACATGCTAGCATGGCAGCGGATTCCCGGGAAAGCCTGGCGCTGGACCATTTTATCCAGGCCCTCCCGGATGTTGAGCTCCGGCAACAGCTCGCCATGTGGCGCCCGCAGACTCTGAGCCAGGCGGCTGACGCTGCGGCCCGTTGGGAAGCAGCGAGGCCCCTGGCCCGGGGGGGCGAGCGTCTCGCAATGGCGGTCCGCCAGGTGGGACCCCCGATGGAGGGCGGACCCCTTAGGGGGCCCGCCCCCGACGTGAGTCCTCACCTGGCGGGCATGGTCCGGAGGCTGGTGGACCAGCGCCTGGCGGGACCTGGACCATGGCAGGCGGCCCCGGAGGTGGCCCGCGGTGGACCACGAGCGGGTAATCCAATTCGGACCTACAGGGGGGGAAATTTGGAATTCCGGAGACAAGCACCTTATCAGGTGAGGTGCTATACTTGCAACCGTCTGGGTCACCTGGCGCGGCACTGTCGAGCCACGCGCCGGGATGATCCCCGGCGGTTGAGGTCCTCAACTCCGCCCAGGGGGGAGCGGGTTAGCCGACCCCAGACACCCCCCCCGCCAGACCCCGGGAAACTAGAAGGTGTCGGGCACGTAGGGCGGTGTTCGGCAGAAGAGGATGGAGGAGAGCCCTCATTGACGCGACAGGTCATTTATTGTGGCCAAATTGGAACCGGTAGCCTGACAATCAGATGCAAAATTGCCGGCGTGGGGGTAGACGCCGTAGTGGACACAGGAGCTAGCGCCACGATCATCAGCCCTGTGGTCCTTGATTCGAGCGCAGGTGGCTGGGATAAGATCCAGCGCCTGCAAAATTATAGTTTGCAACTTGCTACCGGGGTAACGGCCCCGATCATAGGGCGTGGTTCTGTGACCCTCAAGTTAGGGTCGGTAAGGAGGGTGATAGATGTTTGGGTGGCGGAGGTGTGCGACCCATGTTTAATAGGGTTGGATTTGTTGACTGCCAGCGGTTGTAAAATCGACTTGTGCCGGGGGATCCTGCAGGTGGGAGTAGAAGAGCTGCCGTTAGGGGGAGTGAGCACGGCCGAGAGAGCGGAGCTGGAGGCTTCCGAGGCCGTGACCATTCCCCCAAGGGCCGAGGCGATAGTGCCGGCCCGGTGGGCAGCTCGCCCAACATGGCAGGAGTCCTGCGGCCTGGTCGAACCGGTGGCAGCGCAGTCCATACCGGGTTTAATCGTGGGCCGCACCCTTGTAAAAACGGACGGACCGGTAGTGGCCGTCCGAGTAATAAATATAAGTACAGAACCACGCACTATGGTAAGGGGCACGAGGGTAGCTGGCTGCACCCCAGTTGAGGAAGTCGCGACAGTGAGGGGCGAGAACGTCCAGCCGAGCCGACCCCGGGGGGAGCCTTCAATAAGAAGTAGGAATTGGCCCGATCCCATTTGCGAGATGGTAAATCGTAGTAGCGTAGAGTTGGGAGGTACCCAGAGGGAGGCCTTACACAAACTGGTTGGGTCCCATTTGGACCTCTTCTCCTTGTCCACCGAGGATATTGGACGTACGGGCCTGGCGAAACATCAGATCCACACCGGTGAGGCCCGGCCTATTCGTCAGGCCGCCCGACGGCTCCCTTGGAGCAAGAGGGCGGAAGCTGACGAGCAGGTTGAAAAAATGCTCAACGCAGGTGTGATCGAGCCCTCGGGAAGTCCTTGGATGTCACCTGTTGTGCTGGTCAAAAAGAAGGATGGGACCACGCGGTTCTGCGTGGACTATCGCCAGCTAAACAACGTGACACTCAAGGACTCATATCCCCTGCCAAGAATTGATGACACCCTCGATGCCGTTGCGGGCTCAAATTGGTTCTCAACTTTGGACCTCAAGAGTGGGTATTGGCAGGTGGAGATGGATAGGGCAGGGAAGGAGAAAACGGCATTTTCCACAGGTAAGGGACTGTATCAGTTTACTGTGATGCCGTTTGGTTTGTGTAACGCCCCCGCCACCTTTGAAAGATTGATGGAACATGTACTAGGCGGCATGCCATGGCAATCATGCCTGGTGTACCTGGATGCCGTCCTAGTACATGCCAAAACGTTCCCCCAGGCAGTAGCTAATTTGGACCAGGTGTTCGGGTGCCTCAGACAGGCAGGGTTGAAGCTGAACCCGAGTAAGTGCACCTTGTTTGCCAAGGAGGTGGCCTATTTAGGCCACGTCATCGGTTGCGAGGGGGTAAAAACGGACCCAGACAAAATTAAAGTGGTAGAGGAGTGGCCCGCACCACGTACCATCAAAGAGGTGCAGGGATTTTTGGGACTCTGCTCCTACTACCGGCGCTTTGTGGCGAAATTTGCGGAGTTGGCCCGTCCCCTCCACCGGCTTACGGAGAAGGGGACGCGATTTAATTGGACACGGGAGTGCCACGAGGCCTTCCAAAAATTGAAGGGGTGTCTAACATCCGCACCCCTTCTAGCTTACCCCACTAGCAACGGGGCATTTACCCTGGACACGGATGCGAGCCAGGAAGGATTGGGCGCAGTTTTGTCTCAGACACAGGAGAGCGTGGAGAGAGTGATTGGTTATTATAGTCGGGCCTTAAGTAGGCCCGAGCGAAATTATTGCGTCACTCGCAAAGAGTTATTGGCTATGCTGGCTGCCATGAACCATTTCCACCCGTACTTGTACGGGCGGAAATTTTTGGTTAGAACTGACCATTCCTCCTTGCAATGGCTCCTTCGGTTCAAGGAACCAGAGGGCCAAATTGCCAGGTGGTTGGAAAAGTTGCAGCAGTACGATTTTGATGTGGCCCATAGGGCCGGGAAGGCCCATGGTAATGCGGACGCACTCTCTTGGCGTCCTTGTCTGGGGGAAAACTGCAAATTTTGTGCGAGACACGAGGAGAGGGAACAATTGGGCGATTCGGACCCGACCCTCGTTGTCCGGGCAACCCGGGTGAGAGGGCCAATTTTGCCACTAACCGCAGATGAGGAATTCGGAACTTTGGCATGGAGCACAGCCCAGCAGGAGGATCCTGTCCTGGGGCCAGTGTTCAATTGGGTCAAATTGGGGCAAAGACCTAATGGGGAAGAGGTCACCCCCCTCGGGGCACAGACCAAGGCGTATTGGGCTCAGTGGAAAACCCTGGAATTGAAGGATAACATCTTGTATCGCAAGTGGGTGGAGGTTCCCTCTGATAAAACTTCCTGGCTGGTGGTAGTCCCAAATAAATTTAAGACCGATATATTGCAACAGGTGCATGGTACCCGCCCCGGCGGCCATTTGGGCAGGACAAAGACGACATCGCAGGTACGCCGGAGGTTTTATTGGGTGAATATGGGGCGCGACATACAGGACTGGTGTCGGAGATGCGACGCCTGTACTGCCAAAAAGGGACCAGCACGGAGGATGAGGGCCCCCCTTCAATTACACCAGGTGGGGGCCCCCCTAGAGCGGGTGGCCATGGATATCCTAGGCCCACTACCCCGCACCCGCCTAGGTAATAAGTACATCCTCGTTGTGATGGACTACTTCACCAAGTGGCCGGAGGCCTACGCCCTCCCCAACCAAGAAGCAGGGGTGGTAGCGCAGGCCTTCGTGGAAGGATTTGTGTGCCGGCATGGGATTCCACAGGAGTTGCACACCGACCAGGGACGAAATTTTGAGAGCAAATTGCTAAAAGATGTGTGCAGTCTCCTGTCAATTCGGAAAACCAGAACAACGCCTTTAAGACCTCAATCTGACGGGATGGTGGAAAGATTCAACCGAACTTTAATCCAACAACTGGCACTGTTCACCGCCACCCGTCAGGATGACTGGGACGAACATCTCCCTTATTTGCTCATGGCCTACCGAACCAGCCAGCACGGGGCCACCGCATGCAGTCCAGCGTTGCTTATGTATGGGCGGGAGTTACGGGCTCCCGCCGACTTGCTATGCGGTCTCGTGCCAGACACAGTGGTTAACCCGCCGAGGGAGGGGTACGCACGTCACCTAGAGGAAGGCATGGAGCTAGTCCATGCCTTCGCCCACCGCCAACTCCATCTGGCGGGGGAGAAGATGAAGCGCAGGTACGACCACCGGAGCCAGGGGAGTCAGTACACTCCGGGGATGAAGATTTGGTTCTTCAATCCCCGGAGGAGGAAGGGTAGGTGCCCGAAACTCACCTCTCCCTGGCAAGGCCCAGGGGTCGTCCTGTCGCAAGTCTGTGACGTGGTAGTAAAGATCAAAATGGGGCCACGAGCCCTCCCTCGGATCGTCCACGCCGACCGGATAAGGCCTTACACCGGCGAGCAGGCGCCCCCGTGGATTGCCTTGGCTTTAGATGCCGAGGCGGGACCCAGTACCTCTGAATAAGGGGGGCTTATTAGTGCCAGAGGACTGGGGGATTGATGAGCGATGGGCCCGGTGGGTAAGGGTGGCATCCCTGCCACCCTTCCCAGGTGGGGCAAATGCGCTATAGTTTATGGGGTGTATGGCAGTGAAAACTAGCACGGGTGGGTTAGGATATTGATAGGGCCCTAGAAGATGACATTAGGTGACGTTAAGGTTAGTTAGTGACTGATACCTGTAGTGGGGACGCAGGTAGTTTAGTGTGGATGATAATGACGTGGGAGCCCAATAGTTTAAAGGGGCGACTGGGAAGCGCAAGTTTCAGAGGGGAGTAGTTAGATGAGATGATGCTGTGAGAGCTGGACAGGTGTGTGGAGCAGTGTATGAGTAGTGAGTGTTGTGGATCAGCGCGAATGCGCTTGGGGAGAGAAGGGTGCAGGTGGCACCAGGTGTGAGAGCACAGGTGTGCCAGTACAGGTGTGTGGAGTACATGGAGTAAGTGGTACGGAGTGGTGTGCATGGTGCGAAGGTGTGGATGGGGGAAGAGTGGACCCCTTTCACGAGTACCCGGGGCGGGTAGTGTAAGTGTTAGGTAGAAGGTATAGGTAAATTGTGGTTGGATATTGGCATTTGTGGTGCGGTTGCAGAATGGTATTGTGGATGGGTGCATTAGTGTTGTGGAAATGGCTGGGCGTGTAGCCTGTTAGTGTGTGTAGTTGGTTTGGGCACTCCACCACTGTGAGGATGTCGGCCAGGTGAGGCCGCAGGTGGGCTCTGGGAGCCGGTAGAGTGGTGGATGGGGCCCGAGGATCCGGAGGACGGACCCGGGTAGCCCAGTGCCAGAGAGGGCACCGAGTGGGGAGAGCGCCAGAGGGCCTTCCCCAGGTAGATAGGTTAGGGTAAGGAGCAGGTAAGCTCGGAGGCAACTGCAGTGGTGGAGGTGTGCAGGTGGGTAGACCTGCTGGGAGAGCTACACGTCGCGGCCCAGAAATTGTGCGAGGGCACCGGGAGATGAATCGGGGGAGTGAGACCCCAAATTGAAAAGCACCACAGTTTGGTCAATGGGAATTGGTTTTTAGAACCCATAGTGTAAGAGGGCCAATGGTTTGGCAGGAGAAAGACCCCAGGTAATGTAAAGTTGTTAAAGTCATTTAGGAAATAGTGAGGATTGATGAACCTGTCGCACCATATGCAGCCACTTGCCTGTGGTGATGATGACTCCACACCTGTGTTTTCTTTGTTTTGTGTTGCAGGAGATGAGAATTGCTGTTGGATTTGTGAGACGCATCACGACGTGGATGAGACATTGGGGTGATTCCATCTCTCCCTCCCTAGGAGGGACTGATGATGAATTGGTGATGGCAAATTTTGATGTTGAATTGGAGATGGCAAATTTTGATGAGAGTTGGAAATGGCAAATTTGATTGGTTAGGAGGGAGAGAAGACGAATTTGGTTTATGGGAGGAACGGGGAAGACAGTAGGGACGTTTGTTGATTTGTAAAGTAGATGTTTATGGGTAGTGTTGTGTTTTGTGGATACAGTAAGGGGTAAGGGAGGGGCAATGTAGGTTACCTGGTGGGGGGGGGGGGGCGTACGGTAGGAACGTACCTGTCTCACCTGGTTCCCATGTGCCCCCAGTGTGCATTACCTTATATTGCGTGCACTTTTGCGCCCTTACCACCTTACTCACTTGTCTTCTTCTTTTGTCTCCCACCTCCGAGGATCTGGCTTTGGGGCAGAGAGAGGAGAGAGAGGTGCTGGCTCCGCAGTTGTGGGCCTGTACTTTCGCTGCTTGCTGCCTGGATCGATACACCATATGGACCGCAATGGTTGTGGCCGCCCACCATGGACCGCAGTCTTTTGCGGCCAAGCACCACCCGTTGATGGACCTCTGGGTCAACGTGGCACCTATGCCATACAGGTGAACCACTTTTAGTTGGCCCCCTGACGGCCACAATAAAGAAATGGACGCGGTTGGCGCCTTTCTTTATTTTTGAAAGAAGCCAGAAGGCCAAGTGCACCACATGAAGGCAAGACCAGCGGCAGAACATCGGCCGGCTGCGACACCACCGGTGATTGTTGAACACTTTATTGGTGCACCGGATGGTGCTGACTGTACATGATGGGGTGGTGCTTTTGGTGCTTGAACGGGGTGCTCTGCACATTATTAAAGGCCGTAGGGCCACAGGGCACTCGTGGGTTGGTGTATCGATGCTGGCATGCGTGCTCTCTCTATGCATAACATCTGCATGTGTTCCTCCAAAAACAGGTCCTGGATCGTAGTGTAAATATCAGTGAAGTCTTGTGTAAATAATGCTCCCTACCGGCTGTATGTTTAGTTTGAGAATTCTTTCCGCGATTCGGTTATCCTGTGGGTGTGTTTCTGTGAGGAGAAGGGTGCAGCGTCGCAGGGGGACATATTTACTCATTTGTGAACATCTGTAAAACTGTCGCACTCAGGGTAGAGTTAATAGTAGAGGGAACTACATCTGAGTGCCACACTAAAGTAGGTAAAAATTTATCGGGTCGGGACGCCCCGAGGTAGAGAAGGGTGCAATGTTGCGGATATGGGATTTGGCCTCCATCCATATCCGCTTGTAAATATTCCCCTATTTCCCCAATACTCCCCAACTATCCCCAATCCCCCATTCCCTAGTCCCATTGTCTGTAAACAACACTCTGTAGCCCCGACCTTACCCTTTTTCCCCCATTAAATGTCGTGCCCAGGTTCACCGCATCTCACGTAGACAACTATAGGACATCTTGCTAGTTATTCTTAGTCTATGTCAGTTAAGGACTCGTTTCCATTAATTCTGACTCTTCGTTGCACCAGAATGTGATTGTATGGCACCAGTAGTGAGTTTAGGACCTCCCAATACCTCCCCGCATCTCTTCCTCATGGAACTACAACAACAACAACAACTACAACAACAGCGGGGGCGGCGAGGCGGCGGCGCGGGGAGTGTGCGTCCTCACTCCGGCTTGGTTAGCCGCCATTGCCCATGTGCTCCAACGGGGTTACCACACAGGGGCTGACTGTCAGCTCCTCGTCAAGGGCGGAGCCCGGTAACCCCCCCGCACCCAATAAGAAGCGGCGGACCGATTCCATCTGGGGCGGAGCTAACGAGCCGAGGGCGTGTCACTCCACGCTGGATATACGCAGCCACTTACCGGAGGTGACGTCAGATGCGCCTCAGCTTGGACAAAGAAGGACGCCACCTCCGAGCGCTGAGACACCTCCCTGAATCCTCTGGACCGGACCGGGTCGATTCTGCCCCTGAGCCAAGGTGCACCTTGAGCCATCGACTACCTGCCCTTCCTTGCCATCAATGCCTGTGTGAGTCAGTCTTGTCCCGTTTGTCTGTGGTCTGTCGGGGCTAAGATAAGACCGTGTATAAGTGCCCACCTTTCTGTGCTGTACCTCTTGTGCCGTGTAATCTAAACGTTCTGCATACCCCATATTATATCCTCCTCCGGAGGTCTTGAGAACTGTACCCCTGGTGTCGTGTCATTTAACCCAGCCGTTGTGTCCTTTCCTTCATTGATCTAGCGTAGCGCGATTCGGCCAACGTTCGAGTATAATCGGGTAACTTGTGCGAACACGGCGGCCATTCCGCTCGGCCCAGCATAACATCTTATTAAGTCGTGTCCGTAACAATATATATATATATATATATATATATATATATATATATATATATATATATATATATATATATATATATATATTGTTGTGGATATGAGTGTTGTTTTTTTTAATTATTGTTGTGTAATGAATTGTTGTAAAATGTCACCCTCCTTCCTGCATTTGTTGTTGTATAAAGGTCAAAGGGCGTTCCCGTAGTTAATTCCATAAAACATACATGCAGGACACCATATATCCCTGTTCAGTAGTTATATCCTTATTATGTGTATTAGTGTAAGGCTGTGTCTTCCATTAATTTAAATACTCCATTGCACCAAGTGAAATAAGAGTAGATTCCCTTCACATTCCCCTTCCAATCATTGCCAACTGCATTCCCTCAAAGCCTCAATTGCCAACTGCACTGGGCGGTTTGTTAGGGTTGCTACAGCTGTGGTTTGTTTCATCCCAAGACTCCATTGGCCACGAGGTAATCTCGGAGCCGAAGGTGGGAGGAGTCGGCCCAGCGCCGGGAACAAGGCGTGGCCTTGCCAACGCCTCCTCTAAGGGCGGGATCGGGAGCCCGCGCGACCAACCAGGGCCGAGGTGAGCTCACCGATGGGTGTGTTCTAGAGGCCGGCGGCTTGATTTGCCCGCGGCATTATAAAGAGCGCGCGCGAAAGCCTTGAAGTAGTTGGACTAAGAGAGAGGAGAGAAGGGGCGAAGCGAAGCAAAGAGAGCAAGAGAGAGAGAGGGAAAAGCGAAGCAAAGAGAGCAAGAGAGGGAGTCAGAGAGAACAAGTGCCAAGTGCCAAGCCTGAGAACAAGTACAACCACCGCAGCTTCAAACCACCACAGCTTTGAGCTTCGACGGCAGTTTCGTCCGTGGCTGCGAAGGAACGGCGGCTGCTAAACGTGCCGATCGACCAGGGGCGGCGGCTGCTCACTCCCGGCCTGACCGTGCTCCGGTTTCAGTTTTCACCCTCTCCCTCCAGCCATCCACCTCCTGCCATTCCTGTCATCATTCCCCACGTGAGTCTGTCTTTGTTTGTTCTGTCCCTGGGTAAAGTAAGACTGTTTAGATAAGGTAGCAATTTTCACTGTGTCTTCTTGATTCCTTCTGTCTTTTTTTTATTGTCCTTCCTTCTCCTTGGTTACTTTTGGGTGTAAATAGAAATAAATTATATTTGTATTTCTTACCCTTTGTCTTTCTTTCTTCTTTACATCCTTCGTTTTAGTCTTTTCCCCATTGAATATCTGTGGCGCGATTCGGCCAACGTTCAGGAATCGGGTTAGTCGGGGTAACTGTTCGGGCGCGGCGGCCATCCGCTCGGCAAACAACATCCTCGCCGCGGTCCCGTAACAATATATATGTATATGTATATATATATATATATATATATATATATATATATATATATATGTATATATATATATATATATATATATATATAATTATATAATTATATATATATATATATATATATATATATATATATATACAGTGGTACCTCGGCTTACGAGTGCCCCAACGTATGAGTTTTTCGGGATACGAGCCGTCGCTCGGGCGGTTTGTTGCTTTGGGATACGAGCCGAGATCCGATGTACGAGCTCAAAAAATTTATTTTTTTGAATTTTCCGGTTGTGGCTTCCGGTTCCGGTCACGTGGTTATCTTGCCGTGAAAGCATCTCTGCTTGGATATAAAACACGCAATCGTCGAAATACATGAACGAGGAATCTCCTTGCTCCAGCCGGTGACGTCATCGGCGGGGATCCCCGCCTCCAGAGTGGCTGGTCACGTGACCGCCAAAGCGTGTCGCGCGTGCGGGTATAATGAGCTACACCTGTGGATCACGTGACCACGGAAGCACGCCTCGCTTGAGAGGCATGGCTTTCGGTTTGCGTTTTGCTTTATAAGGCGCGATAAATGGGCTTTTGAGTGTTAGCGGTTCATGGCGTTGACGGTTCATGGCGGTTCATGGTTCATGACGGTTCATGACGGTTCATGGCGTTGACGGTCAAAAACCCATTACATCAATTTTACCAGGCACTGTACAGTAAGTACAGTGGACACCAAATGCACGGTGGAAGGCTAGAAGTAGAAGATCGTCCAAGACAAGTGAGAATAAGCCATACTTTGGAGATGACGTCATTCGCTGGTCCGATAACCAAAGATGTGGTATAAAAAACCAGGTGAGCTAACAATGCAGCAATGAAGGAATTCGGCCAAGGCACCGGCACACAACGACCTACCTACATCGAAAGACTCAATGCCAATGGTGACAGAAGCCAAGACGGCCGGCTTAAACACCGCCGAAAGACCACGGTGTACCAACTTACGATGCAGAACATCTTGCACTTAATATGATGACAACAGGTGCCATCCTCTGACGTACCATTACAGGTACAGGTACAGTACACGTGAGCACAGAGCAAAAGTTCACTGAAACCGAGATTAAGAAAAAAGAAAAAACACCTCGTGGTCCGTGCTCGATATCCGAGTTTCAATCTTTTCAAACACATGATGCTCTCGGTCACGGTATCTCCTGCGAGCTGCTTCTCCTTCAACCACACAAACAACAACTTCTCCATATCTTCATGGATAGAGGTCCGGAGCTTTGAAATAATCGTAACGCCCTTGGCTGGCGTTATAGCCTTTATGGACTCCTTCTGCTTCAAAATCGTACATATCGTAGAAGGAGTACGATCGTACTGCCTCGCCAAGTCGACAACACGCACACCTCACCTGGCATGCTCTTCTCCTCTGCTTAATAAAACCAGTTTATTTCTTTACATTCTCTTGTATTATGTACAGTATATACGAGGTCGTGCTTGTTTATACATTATTTGTTATTTATAAAGTACATTTTTGTTATTTAAAAGCACCTAACAAAAAAAATTGGTGTTTTTTTTTTTAGGCTGGAACGGATTAATAGCATTTCAATGCATTTGAATGGGAAAATTTGCTTTGACTTACGAGCGATTTGGCTTACGAGCTCCGTCACGGAACGGATTAAACTCGTAAGCCGAGGTACCACTGTATATATATATATATATATATATATATATATATGTTTTTATGTATAATCGGGAGATTAAATCAGACGTGGACGTAGCTTCAGGACTTCGATCTTTAATTCGACAAGCTTTCGACCAACAAAGGTCTTCTTCTGAGTCTACAAAAACAGCAGGCATGTATATCAGACAAGTATGTATAGTGATATGTGTGTAAGATGTGTGATATGTGTAGAAAATGCATACAAAAGGAAGAGCCACGCTAAAGCTCACTCACCGTCCCCAAGTTCAACAGAAGTGAAGCACAGCTTACAGTTACCGTTCGCGTTACAGTTCGGTGCACGTGCATATACAAATATAGAGATACATACATACCTAAACACACAGGCATATATTCATATACCATTTATATTCATATAATATATTTATATATTTATATAAATGACATATAAAGGTAGAATGAATGAATGGGTGAATGAATGAATGAATGAATGAGTTACGGTTAACAATTTGATTGGGTTGATGTAGGAACATGCTTTAATCATCAAAATTTATGCCATGAGGGATTTTTGTCCGAAGTTTATGTATCCAAAAGGACTCACGTTTCAGAATCGTGGTGTGTGATCGATTTGTGATTGATTCAATGGCAGAGATTTGAATGTCATTTATAGAGTGATCCGGTTGATTAAAGTGTATCGTGTAAGGTCGAGATTTGCCCTGACTGGTGTGGAAGTTATTGATTTCTGACCGGGTGTTATTAAATCGTGTGTAGAGTGTATTCTCAGTTTTTCCAACATATTGTTTGTTGCACTTTTGGCAACTGATTAGGTATATGACCCATGTAGATTTGCAGTTCATATAGGAGGTGATGGGGAATTTTTGTCCAGTGCTAGAACTACAAAATTTGTTTCCTTCTAGGAAATGCTTGTGAATAATACATTTTTTTGCTGTGCATTTATAGAAGCCAGGGATCCTAGTTTGTTTGTTGTGGGGCTGTGGGTGCTTTGCTTTTACCAAGAGGTCCCTGAGTGTCCGACCACGTCGAAATGATGTTAGTGGAGGTTGAGGAAATGTGGTGCGGAGTGTTTCTGATTGATGGAGGAGAGGAAGGGCCTTCTTCAGAATACTTGGCAATTGGGATGAGGTAGGAGAGTAGGTGGTTACCAGTGGGACACGGTTAGTTGCAGGTTTGGGTTTGTAAGTCAGAAGGTCTGCCCTCGGTATGCGTTTTGCTCAGGTTATTGCTTCTTTCACAGAGTGAGGGTCATAGTTTCTTGCAATGAAGTGTGTTTCTAATTGGCAGAGAGAAGTTTCTTCTGCCATTTTTGTTGAGCAAATGCGTCTTACTCTGAGTGCTTGACTGTATGGTATGCTTGCAATTGTATGTTTAGGATGAGATGAAGAAGGGGAGAAGGTAAGAGTGAGTGTCTGTTGGTTTGGTGTATAGTTCTGTTTCGAGTCTGTTATTTTGAAGCGTGAGTGATGTGTCTAGAAAGTGAACTTCGGACTGTGAGCTGTCGAATGTAAACTTGATGGTCGGATGAATCAAATTTAATTCATTTTGGAATTGTGTGAGACTACGGGGGGATTTTGACCAGATGAACTGGATGTCATCAATATAACGTACCCAGGATTTTTCCAAGATGCCGTGATGAGGTTGTGCATTGATCTTGGCCTCGATCATTCCCATGAAGATGTTAGCGTATGACGGTGCAACAGGGGTACCCATAGCGGTACCTTGAGTTTGAATGTAATGTTGTCCGTTGAATTGGAAATTATTCAGTTTGAGTGTCAGTTCTAATAGGCGCATAAGGTCTTGAGTAGGTGGTATTGGGACTTGTCGTGTATCGAGGGCTTTGCGGCATGCAGACAGGCCTTTTGAATGTGGAATATTAGTGTAGAGGGATGTAACATCTGCTGTGACTAAAATGGTTTGGGAGTTGAAAGGTGAGTATATTCTGTTCAATCCTTGGATGTGGGTCAGAAAACTGGTTGTGTCCTTGAGGTATGAGGAGAGATTCATCACGAGAGGACGTAAATGACAGTCAACAAATTTTGATATTAGAACAGTTGGACATGTGCAGCCAGATACGATTGGTCTACCTGGATTGTTTACCTTGTGTATTTTAGGAAGAAAATAAAGGTTAGGGCAATGAGGATCTTTCGGGACCAAGCGAGATTTGATGGTTTTATCCACCCGAATAGAATCTACCACCTTTTTAACCTCTTCAAGATGTAAAAGGGTAGGGTCGGATGGGAGCTCTTTGTAAGTATCACTATGTAGTTGACGATTACCTTCTGCAATGTAATCAGGAGTCGACATAATGACAATGGCAGTACCTTTATCTGCTGGCATTATGACTATCTTTTCATTATTTTGGAGATTGTGAAGTGCTTGTCGCTCTGCCTTTGTGAGATTGTCCTTATGTCTGGAACAATTATATTTTTGTGCCACCTTTTCAATTTCATTGCTCACTTGTTCCATATAGACATGTAGATATGGATTGTCAACACGTGGTGTCCAGGTGCTTTTTGGTTTAGGTAAAGTGAGTTGTGGTGTATTAGTATCGGTGTATGTGATTGTATGCGTGGTTGTTGGTGTTTTTTGTTGTGGTGTTGACGGTGCTGGGTGTACTTTAGCAAAGTGTGCCTTTAATGTCATTCGTCTACAGACATATTTTTAAATCCTCTTTCAATTGTAATTGGTCTATTTGTGGAGCGATTGGGCAAAATTTTAAACCCTTAGAGAGCAGGTTTATTTCCGCCTCACTGAGGGAATGATTGGAAAGATTGATGATCCCGAGTTTAGGTAGATCTACAAGTTTGGTTGCAGTAGAAGTTCTATTGTTGTTGGTTTGACTATTTTCAATTTGGCAGAGAGCAACCCAATCAACCCAATCAAATTGTTAACCGTAACCCATTCATTCATTCATTCATTCATTCATTCACCCATTCATTCATTCTACCTTTATATGTCATTTATATAAATATATAAATATATTATATGAATATAAATGGTATATGAATATATGCTTGTGTGTTTAGGTATGTATGTATCTCTATATTTGTATATGCACGTGCACCGAACTGTAACGCGACCGGAAACTGTAAGATGCGCTTCACTTCCGTTGAACTTGGGGCCGGTGAGTGAGCTTCAGCTTGGCTCTTCCTTTTCTATGCATTTTCTACACATATCACACATCTTACACACATATCACTATACATACTTGACTGATATATATGCCTGATGTTTTTGTAGACTCAGAAGCAGACCTTTGTTGGTCGAAAGCTTGTCGAATTAAAGATCGAAGTCCTGAAGCATCTGATTTAATCTCCCGATTATTTATTCAATGCAAATGAGACGCCCTGCTCGTGCTGTGGAGTTTCTATTTCTCACAGTTATATATTATATATATATATATATATATATATATATATATATATATATATATATATATATATATATATACAGTGGAACCTTGACTTACGAGTGCACCAACTTACGAGTTTTTCGAGATACGAGCCGTCGCTCAGGCGGTTTATTGCTTTGAGATGCGAGCCGAGATTTGAGTTACGAGCTTTCGCCACCCGCCACCAGGTGGGTTCCGGTCACGTGGTTATCTTGCCGTGCAAGTATCTCTGCCGTATATCGCTGCATTTTTGTTTTCGCATGTTGGTTATTTTGAGTTTACGCCACCCGCCACCAGGTGGGTTCCGGTCACGTGGTTATCTTGCCATGCAAGTACAGTGTCTCTGCCGTATATCGCTGCATTTTTGTTTTCGCATGTTGGTTATTTTGAGTTTACGCCACCCGCCACCAGGTGGGTTCCGGTCACGTGGTTATCTTGCCGTGCAAGTACAGTATCTCTGCCGTATATCGCTGCATTTTTGTTTTCGCATGCTGGTTATTGTGAGTTTACGCCACCCGCCACCAGGTGGGTTCCGGTCACGTGGTTATCTTGCCGTGCAAGTACAGTATCTCTGCCGTATACCGCTGCATTTTTATTTTCGCATGCTGGTTATTGTGAGTTTACGCCACCCGCCACCAGGTGGGTTCCGGTCACGTGGTTATCTTGCCGTGCAAGTACAGTATCTCTGCCGTATATCGCTGCATTTTTGTTTTCGCATGTTGGTTATTTTGGAGCGTTATTTTGAAGGTTATTTTGAAGAAGAGGATGATGTGCTTGGATATAAAACACGCAATCGTCGAAAAACATGAGCGAGGTGTGCGTGTTGTCGACTTGGTGAGGCGGATGTGAAGGCAGCTGAAGATTTTATTATAACTTTTGCCGAACTGATAGAAGCCGAACGATACATCCCCCAGCAAATCTTCAACTGTGACGAGACAGGGCTCTTCTGGAAAAAGATGCCGAGGAGGACGTATATAACGGCAGAGGAGAAGAGCATGCCAGGCCACAACTTGTTCAGAGTGCCGGCGATAGCTCGCCTTCTCTTTGTGGAAAACACGGTGAGATCCTTAACATCCAACAACTAATGGGACGCAAACGGGGCGCCCAGTTTAGCGGTACACACATTGATGAATGATCCTGCCTGTGAAACACCGACATGACAGGTTATAGCTGGGTCGGGATTCAAACCCAGGCTGGACAGTTTAGAGTCAAGTGTGCGTACCTCCAGTCCAGGCCATCCTGCCAACTTGTATGCTGCATACAGGTGAAATATAAAGCGCGAGATATTTTTATATATACTGTATATTTAAAAAAAAATTAGTGTGGTTTTTGGCGGGCTGGAACGGATTAATAGCATTTCAATGGGGAAATTTAATTTGAGAAACGAGCAAATTGAGTTACGAGCTCGGTCACAGAATGAATTAAACTCGTAAGTCAAGGTTCCACTGTATATATATATATATATATATATATATATATATATATATATATATATATATATATATATATATATATATATATATGTATGTATGTATGTATGTATGTATGTATGTATATATATATATATATATATATATATATATGACAACATCCACCCACCTTACGGCACCTGTAGAGACCCTAAAGGCTTTCACAAAAAGTCTGGTTGTGCTGGCCCCAAAGCTGAGGGAGTATTCCGGGGATGGACATATGGACAGACAGATAGACGGTCCTGCTTTATCATATAAAAGCGGGCATTCCCCACCCCACAGAGTGTAGGCCAGAAGATGGGGAAATACTAAAATAGGTGGAATTAGGGAGTTTTTATTTACTTTCATCAAAACAGTGAATGAAAAATTCATTGCATACCACCAGAACATATTAATAAGACTGCTTTGTTGACCACATTGTCTGTGCATTTTTCATCCTTGCCTTCATGTGTTTCTTTCTGTGTCAGAATCTTGATATCCTTGCCTGATCCAACTCTGGAATTTGCTCCATAATATTGACCATGCCTAAACATGTTCGATGGAAGATAAACCCCAATGTTTTGAAGAGTTTGACCTTAGCTTATGTTGGCTGTGACTGCAAAGGCTGGCATTATTGGGAATCGCTTCCTTGTCATTGACATGGCAGGTTTTCACCAGATCGTTTTCTAGAATGAAGAGGATATTGTTGCGGTTCTGAGAGTGTAAATATAACATCATTGAAGGTTACAGGTTTGCCCCCATAGTTAGTCCACAAGCAACACGTAGGCCACCTTAGAACATTAGTTATGTCATAGTATGTGTGAGGATAAGGCCATTTCCATTAGTGATACCTGCGTTGTGTAAAAGAAATAAGCTTAGGTCCCGTTAATTTTGCGGCCACCCTCCGATCGATCTCGTTGGGCAGCATCCATCCCGCGCTCTGATTCGGTTAATCCACCTCGTTTGCCAGCAGCGTTCGCTGCCCTTGGTTTCGCTTGAAAGCAGTCAAATGCCACGAGATCGGCCTGGAAAGGGGGAGGAGCGCGAGGACGAGGTGTGGCCGCATCAAGCAGCACGTCAGAAGGCGGTGACGTAAGGGCAACCACCAACCAGGGCTCGGTGGGCATGGCTTAAGAGGGCGTGGTAAGGGCGCATCCAGCAAGTGCTGAAAGGTTCGCTGAAAAGGCTATATAAGCACGCGCACAAAGCCCTTGAAAGGACTGACCTGGAGGACTGACGCAACAGTGCTCGTATGAGGAGGACTGACCTGGAGGACTGCGCGGAGACGTCTGATTGTACAGGACTCGTGCAAAAGAACCTGATGGGAGAGTGCGCATGATAAAGGATTCATTGGAAGAGGACTGGCATGATTCGCGCATGTATAAGGACTGATGAGCGACGGGCTTTGTGAAAAGACTGCAAGGGATCGCGCTCTGTGAGAGGACCTCTGCAGGAGAGGCGCTTTGCAGTTGAACTGTATCGGGAGCGCATGCGAATTTGTATTGGGGGCGCATACAAATTCGCATTGGGGAGTGCATATAGCGCCAGTTCATTTATTACGTACGCGACCGTGGTCGCAAGTAACCGCCCAGCTAGCCTTACCTTTCGCCCCGCATTTAACCCCGTAATTGTCCGATCCGCGCCAACGACACGTGGAGAGCTTCTGCTGCCCTGACCATCTGCTTCGCGGGATGAGTCGGGGACCGGAGCGGACTGCCTGGACATCATCCCTGGACCATCACCCTGACCATCTGCAATCCCCGTGTGAGTGTCTGAGTGTGAAACGGGCCCGTGTCCTGGGATAAGTTAAGACTGTAATAAGGCTGCACTATGTGTTCTTCTTCTCCTTCCTGTACAAATTGTGAATAAACCAATCTGTTCTTCCTGTCTTTCCTGATTCGACCGTATCAGTGATTTCCTCCATTGGGTAAGCGTGGCACGATCAGAACCGTTCGGATCGGGTATTAGTTCTTGCTAACGGCTCGGATCACGGTTCGCTATCGCTCGGCGTTTCCACCTACAACCATGATTCGAGCGGGGCTTATTTCCTTGCTTCCTGGGCAGCGTTGGTAATTAGGTATTAGCGATTAGTCCTACGACCCTACTCAACGCTGTCCGGAAGTGACGTCATAGCCCCGGATCCCGCCGGCTAGTAAAAGACAAGGGGACTTATCCCCCCTTGGTAAGGGGAAAGGCCGACCAAGAGATCCGCAACAATATTTATAAATTATCCAAAAGGCCTTGAACTGAAAATATAATTTGGTCAGATTGTTTTGATGTATTTGTAGAGGTATTTGACAGCTTCAACCTAGTGAACCACTTGACAGTTTATGTGGGCATTGTAGCTCATTTTCTGGAGATCTCCTATATTCTGTTAACGCATGTTCATGGATGGACAATGGTGTGGCTTTGAAAGTCTTTTGGAAATTGATTGGTGCATCTTCGGTCCTGTCCAATTCCTTCCATGCAGGGACTGTTGCGATTGTGGTTTCCACATGGGCCAATAATCATACTCCCAGTAATGATTTTGTGGAGTTCTGGATTTTTTCCCTTATCAGGAAATTCTGCTGACACAATCTTGTCAATATATTCTGCAGTTCATGGCTTTGATGTCTCATAAAGAATGAGCAAGATGTGAGCGTGATCAAGTCGTCTCTTTTGCCATTCAAAAGTGGCTGAATGAGCTTTGACATTTCCAGTAACATTCTTTTTAAGTAAATTGTCCATGAGTGAATCATACTTAAGTTTGAAAACTCAAGCAGAAAGATCTGGGGATCTCTTGGACTTTCTCCTGGATGTAATGCTTCCTGAATTTCAGGCCACTTTGGATTAGTTGTGAAAGTGATGAAGAGATCTGTCTTTCCCATGTGACGTGCCACTGTCATGCTGTTCTGAAAGCATCCATTGTAAAACCGCAGAGAGTCATAGATGGTTGGTGGCAGAATGACTCTTCTGCCAGCATTTGCTTCATCATTGACGGCAATTGCATCAATGAGACCTTTGTAGTTTTCAGCTCGAATTGTTTTTGATTGTTATTGACCCAATCTATCTGACACGCTCAGTGTTTGCCCAAGCATCTACTGGATACTGCTGCATCAATCATTGGCTCTTCATGATGACATTAAAGTCATTCTTTTGAACTTGCAACCGATATGAGAAGAAGTCTGTTGGACTAAGTGTTCTTCCATCTTCCTTCTTTAGATTTAGCTGCCAGCCATCATCACCATGAGGGAACAGGAGCATATAATGCACAGTTGATTGATTGGATGCTACCGTCCCTGCAGTAGACTCTGACATCCAGATTTCCAACTGAAGATCCAGGAACTATGGCTGCTACTTCAGAGGCTGTAGGAAGATTAGATTGTACTTTCGACAATGCTCATTTGTTGGTTTTTGAAGTTTATGTGCATGAACAACAATGTCATGATTTTCTTCAGCTATAATTTTGATATGCGTCTTAAAGCTTGTTACATACATGTTGTATTCGCGTATAGAAGTTTGGAGGTCTCTCATGATATTTTGGTCAAGATTCATGTGAGAAAGTCCGTTCTCCAACTATTTTGCTGAATCCACAAAATAGAGCTGAGCAAACTTTGGTTCATCATTGTCTTGAAGAAGAAGTGTTCCAATGTGTTGATATATTTTACCCTGGATTGTAAAGGTAGGATTGAATCCAGGTACGTTGATCTGTTAACAACCAATAGATGCAAGTGCCACAATGTTGTTGCATGCCCTGATGTTTGAAAGGAATGTTTTGCCACTTTTGTGGACATCAAAGTATTTAATCATTTGGGGAGGAGGGGGAGTAAATGGTTGAAGTTTGACTTTCCCATTGCCACATCACACTGATTCAGATTCATCTTTCCACTTGTATGTGTTACAGTAGTGACTCCACCACTGATTTTGCATCTTCAGATGTGTATGGCTGCCGAAGCAGTTTCCTAGGCCAGTGGGCACAATCCTGGATGGGTTGCCACTCAGACGCAGGATCCAGTAGTGACAACACTTCAAATAAGTTTCCAACAATGTGCTGCCCTAGGACGTGTCCTGGTAGGAGCGTTCTTCCCAAATTTGATCGACACCGTTGTCTCGTGCAGCATTTGTTGTAGTTTGATTTGCTTTGATCTTGACAATCTTGCGCCGCTTTGTTTTTTATCGCCCGTCGATTATTGTGCAATCGCACTTGAGTTTGTTGTTCTGTTTCATTTGTTCTCGACTTGCTTTGCCATTGTTGCCATTTTCCAGGCCGCTCCTTCGTTTCAATGAGATTAATTTGCTCTGGCTGAGAGAAGTTTGCTCAGTTGCTCAGAATTCACAGTTTGGCAGCCTTCCAGCAAAACAAGGGGAATGTAAGATTATCATTTTTGACTGTGTTTTGTGGACCAGCTTAGAAAAATAAAAATTAAAAACTTTTTTTTAAAAATCACACCCGTGTCCGAGGGAAGCGGTTCAGTTTGGCAATTTTATTATAAAATAGGCAAACCGAGAAACGAACAAAACCCTTTATAATTACCCTTTAGAACCCTGTAGAATTAAACACTGTGGGTTAAAAGGTTCTTCTTCTTCATTTTTGATGGACGGATGGAAGGACATAGCCAAATATTGAAGGGGTTTCACCGCTTAATAAAACCTCCAAAATGTAAACACTTTTAGTCAAAAAGTTCTTATTACCTGCAACATGTTGCAGGCCTATATGTGCTTCACGTGATTGTTGTTGGTGCTGTGGTTCTTGTTGGGGGTGAGACAGTTGGGTTAGACTTTGGTCATTTATCTTGTCTGTACATAAGTTTGTGTGCCCCATCATCCCTGTCTTTCTTCTATTGTCCGCTTGCTTTGTGTCAACTTTTGAACATCCCTATCTGTGTGTCGACTTTTGGACATATTTTCCCCTTAATCACCGTTGCACCTTCCGCTGGGCTATTGCAACCCAGGCGCAGATGGACCTTAAATATTTACAGAACAATCCAGTTTCTCCATGAGCCTCGACTTATCCATTTCAGGAAAAAATACCTGCACATTTACCATATTGTTCCAAAAGTGATTGCAATTACCAGTTTGGTATCTGTTATTAGCAGGATGCAAAACTAAATGAGCAGCTGCCGAAACATTAAACACTATTAATGTAGATCAATACATTTCCCGATAGGAAGTGACTGGTTTGGTGTGACGTGTACAAACTAATCTGTCTTTGAAGAATAAAACGAATTCAAAGATTGCTCCCTAAAAATCGAGCTCAAATAATCAGGTGTTTCCAGGGGAGTAAGCAACTATCGGACAATACTGGGATTGAAACCCCAGAAGGAGAGTGGAGTGGGGAGTGGGCAGGGGAAAGGGTGGACCAGAGGTTGTGGGGTCTGGGAGCTGTTTAGATGGCTGAGTGAGCTGGAAGGTAATCACACTCGGGTTTAACCTCCCAGGTTCACAATGTCAGGTGAAAGGTACCTGGCCAGGAAGCCAGTTTGAATGACAGTCGTTCCATTGACAATCAATCTTACAAAGATATTTGCAAAGCCAAAAGGAGAAAAGATGTCCAAAACAATTTGGATGTAATAAGTTGCATAACTACATGTGCAGCAATTGCATTTTCACAAATTTCAGCAGAGTTAAATCACTCGATCACTCACGTCTCTATCACAAAAAGCTCTCAAAAGCTTTATTGTTGATTTTCGACATTAATTGAAAACTTCTGTGTCCTGTATCGCAGTACATGTCATGTCCATACAAAAGAGCATCATGGATTCCTGGTGAGAGGCATTCGCACAACATTAGGCCATCATGTAAATGGTGCATTGTGATTGCTCCCCTTCCCCTGCTAACAAATGGTACAGACGTTGTGACACATGGCAGGACATGAGGGGAGGAACTTTCCTTATGGATTGGAGGGGACCCCAGACCTCATGGGGAGGCTTTGGTAGGACCTCTGCTGACTGAATTTGGTAGCATATTGCTGGGAGCATTATGGAAAACACGAATAACTGGCTGGCTGGTCTGGGTGGAACGTTTTATAGTATGGCTTCAACTTCGCACAACTTGTCAGAGCCCACCAAACAAGCTCAGAAGCTTCAGGACATCTAAACAAATCAAAATTCCAGGTGTGAGCTTGTAACACCAGGTGTTTTAGCTACTGCTATTTAGAATATATATATATACATATATAACCAAAGAAGCACACTGACCCTATGACATGACGCTGACATCATGTGCATTAATTTCATGTGAAATGCTGGGATGGGACTCAATCTGTGCCTTGCTTCCTAGTCAAGTTAGGGGGTTTAATCTGTGTGTGTGTATGTATATATATATATATATAGATATGTGTGTGTGTGTGTGTGTGTGTGTGTGTGTGTGTGTGTGTGTGTGTGTGTGTACGAACATACACAGGGCACCTCAAAAAATGAATAAGGACTTGATATATTGAAAACTATACTATCTTGTCGTTCTGCAATGCCTTATGGGAAACAACTGACTGATGACATGCAATCATTCCATCACACGCTAACACCATCATTTTGGTATTAGTGACACTCAACATCACCCCTTCTTTTGCTATTTAATACAAAAATTTGCAGATGTTACAGTCTGTGCACGCACGCACGCACACACACACACACACACACACACACACACACACACACACACACACACACACACACACACACACACACAATCACACACACAATCACACACACTTTCCTTGTTAAATATAAAACATTTCACAGCAAGTTTCCAAAAGAGAGAAGCAATAGTTCCGATTTATTGACCTGGTGAAGGAATGGCACAGCAGGTGCTGCTATTACTCCGAGAGGTTGAACCGACTCTGCCCCTTTGCTGACACTTGGCTAACCCCTTGGTCCCTGGAAGCCATTCATTTATGCAATACATCAGAAAGCACGAAGTTACACTGTCCCGGAGACTCTAACACTGTCCCAATTGTCTCATCTTACCTGGGTCGGCAAAAGACTACTGATTGAAAACGACAGAGGGAGAGGAAAAGAAAGGAAGAGGTGTCCGGCAAAAGATTATAATGGCTTTGTCTCTGTGGCGAGAAGTACGTGGCGATTAAAACACATCGAGAGCGCATCACCTTCAATCAGGCTTCCTTGGCGCTATGAGGAGGTCGCTTGTGTACGGCTTTCTTTTCTATCTTTGATATTTAAAGTGAGATTTAAAAGATTAATGGACACAAATGTGGGAGAGACTAAAGAGAAATAAAGAAAAAGAGGAGGGATTGGAAAGGGAGAGACGGAGAGAGAGGGGGAGAGGGGGGGGGGAGAGAGGAAGACAGAGAGACACAGAGAGAGGGGGCGAGAGAGAGAGGGAGAGAGGAGGGAGAGACAGAGAGAGAGAGGGGGTGAGAGATAGAGATAAAGAGAGAGAGAGAGAGAGAGAGAGAGAGGGTCAGAGCGAGAGAGTGATGCTTAGAGAGGGAAAGAGAGGGAAAGAGAGGGAGAGCGGGGGAGAGAGGGGGAGAGAGACAGAGGGTCAGAGCGGGAGAGTGAGGCTTAGAGAGGGAGAGAGAGCGAAAGAGAGGGAGAGCGGGGGAGGGAGAGAGGGAGAGACAGAGAGAGAGGGGTAGAGAGATAGAGATAGAGAGAGAGAGAGAGAGGGGGTTAGAGCGGGAGAGTGAGGCTTAGAGAGGGAGAGAGAGGAAGAGAGGGGAGAGAGGGGGAGAGAGAGGAAGAAAGAGAGACACATATAGAGCGGGGCGCGAGAGAGAGAGAGGAGGCGAGAGATAGATAGAGAGAGAGAGAGAGAGAGAGAGAGAGAGAGAGGGTCAGAGCAGGAGAGTGAGGCTTAGAGAGGGAGAGAGGGAAAGAGAGGGAGAGCGGGGGAGAGAGAGGGAGAGAGGGGGAGAGAGGGAGACAGAGAGACACATAGAGAGAGGGGGGAGGGAGAGAGATGGAGAGAGAGGTGGGACAGGGAGGTAGGGAGAGAGAGGGGGGGGAGAGAGAAGAAGGGAGAGGGAGAGAGGGTGTGTGTGAGAGAGAGAGAGAGAGACAGAGAGAGAGCGACAGAGAGAGAGAGAGACAGAGAAAGAAGGAGAGAGAGAGAGAGACAGAGAAAGAAGGAGAGAGAGAGAGAGAGAGAGAGAGAGAGAGAGAGAGAGAGACAGAGAGAGAAAGGGTAGCTCAAGCCCAGGTACACGGGGAGCTTGTTATCTGTCCTGCTTTTGGCGCAACTCATTACAGCCCGGGGGCTGATAATAATCCGAAGAAACATCACTGGCACGAGAATTTATTATGAAATGAATTATTAATCAGGAGGAAAAATTAATAAAGATGGGCCAGTCTCAGCAGCGAAACGCTTCAAGTGCGGCACTTGGAAGGTCAAGCATTGAAAGTCTGTTCTAAAAAGAACGCGTTTTGATCAATCGCTGCAGGAACGTCAAAGGCGATGCTGAGGCCACCGCGCTCGGCTAATAATTGCGCGTTTTATAGCGAATCAACCTTTGTGGTTTAAATCGCCAGGCGCGACAGAGGCCCTTTGGTGAGGCATCACTTGGACTTTCCAATTGGTAATAGGAGCCTTAAAGGAGAATGAAAACATTCCCTACATATATATATATGCTTTTATATAAAACGTCATATGAAGAATGAAGCATATCGAGCAAGATTGAGATTTTAAATTTTTTTTAATTTTTTTTTAGAATCATAAATACACAATTTTGATTGGTGATCACTCGTAGACTACGGATTTTTATGTTAAGAAAATAGGCCTTTTATGTTTTGAAAAGCGGAATTTTTTTTTTTTATGTGAAAAAATCCCGAAATAATTTTTTCCCCCGTTTTATTCATTTTTTATTATTACCAAGTTTTTCAGAAATCAGTCAAAAAAAGAACAAAAAATGGTAAGCTTTTTCCTGCACAACATTAAGCACTCTGGGCTAGTAAACAGGTAAAAAATGACGTTCAGGTGCCTTTATTGCAACCGCATTGTTTGATAAGTAGAGGACTAGAAGAAATTGACAGGACCCTTTTAGGAACGGTTAAAGTAGGTGTTTGAAATCATTATCTTGGTAATGTTCTCCTTGGTGAGGCGGTGTCGGCGGTCGGTGAGGACGTTTCTGTAGACGGAGAAGGACCTTTCCACGTCGACGCTGACGATGGGGCAGTACCTCAAGAGGGGGATGTCCGCAAGCTTGACTCCAGCCGGCACACCAACCTCAGATCCGTGCTGATCTCCATCCAGGATCAAAGCCACTGTCCTCAGCACACCAATGTCGGGATTGCGCTGCAGCACCGCCTTGAACTTGGTGAGCAGGATCTCCTTACGGCAGCCTCGGATCTTTTCGAGCTCCTCCTTGGCCTGATCAAGGAGCTGGAAGGCCTTGGCCAGCTCCATGCCGGCCTCCTCCAGCTGCTTAAGGATCTTCGGGATGAACGACACGTGGGCATTTAAGAAGACCAAACTGAGCTTGATGTCCGCCTTTCTGAACAGGTCCTTGGCACTCCGGATTGCCATCGCGTCGTCATCGTTCAGCTGGTCCACAATGTCCTTGACGGCCTCGAAGTGCTCGGCGTAAAACACCGCGGCGTCGATCCACGTCCCCCACCGAGTCAGAATGGGCTCCGGGGGGAGAGAAAGATTGGGCTGCTGCTCCTTCCAAAAGACAACACGCGACGGGGCTTTGACGAACACCTTCTTCGTCGTGGCAATCAGGTCGTTGACGTCCTTGAACATTTCTCGGACTGTCTCGTAGACACGGTGGAGCGCGTGGGCAACGCAAGTCACATGCAGCAAGTCCGGGAAGAGTTCCTTCAGGGCATGGCCGGCCTTGATCATATAGGCCGCGGCGTCGCTGACGAGGACCTTGAGGCACTCCGGCTTGAAATCAGGCCAAAGATAGCGCAGCGTGTCATTGATTGCACGCACGATCTCCCCGGAGTTGGTCTTCTCCAGAAACATGCACTGGACGAGGTGGGGACAAAAGTACCCCTCCTTGGACAAGCGTCCCGCGATGATGTTGGCCACATATCGACCTGCCGAATCGGTCGTCTCATCGACGGACAGCCAGATGGGCTGCTGTCCGAGGTCGGCACGGATCCCCGCCAAGGCCTCGTCGTAGCACTTGTCGAGGTAGTGCTTTCGAATCCAGCTTTCATCGGGGATCTGGAGAGTGATGTGCTTCTCCAGGAACGACCGGAGGGCAGAGTTTTCCAATTTCGACCATGGGATGCCAGCGGCCAGCATGGCCTGGCACAGCTCCTGAGCCACGACGTCGCACTTGTGCCTCTTTCCGCCACCAAAGTCCTCCATGGTGGCTTGCGTGACCGTACTCTTCTTCTTCAAGGCCAAGTTGCTCTTGTGGCGGTCTTCTCGGACATGTTGGGCCAGCTCAGACTTCTGCTTCGCCCAGAAAGTCTTTTCACAAGCTCGACAGAAAGCCGTGTCACTCGACACGTACTTGAAGGTGGCCCCATCGCCGCCAGCGTTGAATTCCTCCAGCCACTTGTCACAAAGAGCAGCACTCATCTTGATAGGAGACTTGTTCACACTTTGTGTACACTCTCTCACTGTAGTACACCGCCTCACTGCTGTACACGCTGGGGACGCAACGCACGCAAGTGGACGCAACGTTTTGTTTTTGAGATCGATCGCAGTTAAAAATTTCGATCGCAGTTACAAATTTCGATCGCAGTTTAAAATTTCGAAAAATTCCCTAATTTTTTTTAGCGTTGCCAGACATTTTCGACCAAAAAGGGCATTTTATTTTATTTTTCCCGAAAAAGGGCGAAATTCTTTTTTTCTCCGAAAATAGCAAAATAATTTTTTTGTGCGCAAAAAAGCCGTTTTATGTGAAAAAATATTTTTTATTTTTTCACATAAAAATCCGATGTGCAGTGATCAGTAAGAGGAAGGAAAACAAAGAAGGAAAACAAATAAAGGGTGCCTGTGCAGTTACAAGGTTAAAAGTGCTGCAATTGGATCGTGCAAACAAAATAAAAATTCTTAAACATCGTGAAAAATATAAATATCAGTTTTTTTTTATTTCAGTTATTTCGTTAAAGTTTAAGAATTCAGGCCATGGACTTAATGATCACTTTTTGTTAAGAGCAATGCAGCAGCTTCATGGGATTTGATGATTAATTTATATCATGGGAAATGTATTCCTATGTTTAAAAAAACAAAAAAAAATTTGAGCAACCAGTTTTAACTTAAGTTTTAACGTTTTGACTTTGAGCAACTTTTTTAACTGTTACTATTTTTTACGTTTGCAAACATCCAGTTAAATAGCACAGAGGATAAACCCAGCCCCTAAGGTTTTAATAATATAAATAAATAAAAATGCCTAAAATGCATCAGGAGATGCCGTAGAAAGAATTATTGAAAAATAATGACGAGCAAAAAGGACAAGTTAATAAGCACAGCTTCAATTAACGGGGATAATGGCGATGCAATTGAAATATACTGCGCAATAATTCAGTTGGAAGTGCATTGGAGCCGCAAACGAGTCGTCCCATAATGAAACAACAGCATCATGTTTAATGCATCGTGGTCCAGGGCAAGAAAGAACCGAGTTTATTTGTTCAACGCCGCCAGACGCCGATTTCAACAACAAGGCCTTCAAAGGGGGTCGTGGACGCTGAGAAACTGGAGCAGACAGCGAGACTATAAGAGATGGGCTGGTAGCAAAGAGCTAGGGGCTTGGGAGAGTTTGGGAGGGCTTTGGGCTTGGGAGAGTTTGGGTGGAGGGGTTTGAACCACGCAGGCATGGCTTGGTACAGAATAAACAGAGTGTTTGATTTCAAAGGCGCGCGGAACAGACATTCCATTGTTTGAGCAGATTAGCCGAGCAGAAAAGAAAAACACCAGATGCAGTTTGGAACTCCATGGGACGTTCCAGTTGCGCTGCGGGCAGACAAAAAGGAAAGGAGGAGAAAAGGTGAAAAAAGAAAACGAAAGTGAAATCCATATCTCCCAAGCAAGGGGGGTTTGGAAGAGGGGTTGGGTAACCTACTTTAGTAGAACGGAGCCTTCCAGATCCCTACTGGGAACTTTAGAATGCACTTATCCTGCGTTAGGCCCGACACTCGGCTCGCCGTTTCCTGTAGTGCGGTTGCGTCGCCTGCAGCTGCCAAGTGCGACGTGCTGCCTGGGTTCCCGGGCCACGCTGCTCAGGCCCGCAATTCCACCTGTGTCTCAATCTCAGCCAAGCGAGCAGCAATGGGTTGGAAATCTGCCGGAAGCAGCGTAAGAAATCGGTGCCTAAAAGGTAGATGGAAGAGTTCGTTTTTTGGGTGGGCCCAAAGGCCCCGTGGATGTTTTGCGTGCATGGGATGGATCTGTGAGACCACTGCCAAATCTTCCACTGAACCACAGTAATCAGTTGGAGAGTTCTGAGCTGGTTGTACGATTTCTTTTTTGCAGAAAAATGCAAAGTGCGTAAGGTGTCTTGCTCTGCTGTATATAAAGTGTTCAATTCATGGAACTTGGAAATGTCAAGCAGCAGGTACAACTAGACTGAATTACCACCTACAACCAAAAGGTGTAGAAGGCTAGGATCACCAATGGCGAAGAGTTTGGAGTTGGGCCACAAGAATCACCAGTTTACAGGGATTTTGGCCCCAACAGTGTGGTGTTCTCAACTGAGTAGCCAGCTGACTCAGTGATGATGGAATCTCAGTTCCATCTGCTGTAATTTGTTCATAGTCTGTTAATGTCCGTGCTTTTGATTTTTAAAATACACCAGTATAACCCAACACTACTTAAATAAACATGTTTGGGCAAATAAGTCAATACCAATACATGAAAAAATAGTCCAGTGACTCAGTACTTCATCAAAGGTTTCCCCCCTTAAACGCCCATCACATGTTCTCCAAAAAGGTGGTAAAGGTGTTTAAAAGTGCGAATTTCACGTGCTTTCAAATATGGTCGGAACCATGTATCGGTTTTTCCTTACTGAACTCCTGACCAGTGAACCATTCTGTAATTTACAAGTCACAGTAGTGCGCTGTCGTAAATTCATGTTTTCCGGTGTAGTTTGTTGTTTCTCAAGTTGAAACGTCAAATGACATTGCATTTCCATGCTATATCTAGCATCATGATCATTATCATCATGATCATCATCATCATCGAAAGGGTCAAAATCTTTTCTTGGTCAAAGGGTCTTGAAAGGTCGAAGGTGTCTAAAGGGTGTCATTTAAGGTCTAAAGGGTCAGAATTGTCTGAAGGGCTCCAAAGGGTTCTACGTTGTATAAAAAGGATCTTCAGGTCAAAGGGGTCAACAGGGTATTAAAAAGTCTGATAGGCATGAAGGTCTAAAGGTTTTTGGGGTTCTAACGGGTCTAAGAGGTCTAAGGTTTATAAAGGGTGTAACAGGGTATATGGGGTCTACAGAGTCATAGGGTTCTAAAGTATCTTAGGGTTTGAAAGGGTCTTGGGGTCTTAAAGGGTATTAGGCATCTGAAAAGTCTTAAGAGTTTTAGGGATATTTTGGGTCTTAGGGGTTTAAATGGTC
The DNA here is from genome assembly GCF_964187855.1 of Myxine glutinosa. Classification (NCBI taxonomy): domain Eukaryota; kingdom Metazoa; phylum Chordata; class Myxini; order Myxiniformes; family Myxinidae; genus Myxine; species Myxine glutinosa. Next base: position 77,474 of record NW_027617807.1, read on the forward strand.
TTAAAGGGTGTTATGGGTCTAAAGGATCTTAGGGGTCTTAAGGATCTAAAGGGTATTCAGTGTCTTGAGGGATATTAGGGGTCTTCCCTTCCTTCCTTCAGTGTAAGTGCTGCTCCATCAGGATGAAGATTACCGCACTGCTTTTGGGTCTTAAAGGGTGTTAGAGTTCTATGGCGTCTTCGGGGTCTCAATGAGTGTTAAGGGGTCTAAAAGGTATAAGGGTCTAAAGGGTATCAGGGGTCTTCAATGGTGTTAGGAGTATTAAAGGATATTGGGGCTGGAAGGGATCTTAGGGATCATAGGAGGTCTCAGGGGTCTAAAAGGCCAAAGGTGTTTTAAAATGTCTTAGGGGTCGAAAGGGCCTTAGGGTTTGAAAGGGTCTTAGGCGTCTTCATGGACTTTGGGGTCTTAAATAAGTGGTATTAGAGACATAAAGGGTCTTACATCATCATCATCGTTTTACAGCCGTTTCCATACTTGAATGTGTAAGCCGTGATTCACCTAATGGCTGCTTTCCAGGCTGCACGATCCGTTGCTAGACTGCTTGTTATTCCTTTATAGGGGTCTTAAACGGTGTTAAAGTTCTAAAGAATCTTGGTGATCTTATAGGGTCTTCGGGTTTAAAAGGGCCTTAGTGGTTTTAGATATGATATCAAGGTTATAAAGGCTCTAAAAGGTCTAAGAGGTCTTGAAGGGTCTTAAGAGTTTTAGGGTTTTTGTGGTATTTAGGGTCTTTTGTGTCTTCAGTGTCTTAATGGGTCTTGGGTTGCAAAGGGTCTAAAGGGTTTTAGGTGTCTCACAGGGTCTTGGGTTCTAAAGGGTCTAATGTAATTCATACACATACTCACATTCTGTGTGCAAAAAAAAACAAACAAAGAAATGAAAAATCGGTCAGAGACCGAGGACTTGCCGGAATGTACTTTTTTATCGGCCATTTTGGACAAATATGGCGGTTGAACCACGTGACCGATGACGTCATCATTAACATATTTTATTCCCCATGGAGAGTTCTTTACAATGAGCCACGTCTCAATTTTTTCTATTCAGCACTTTCTGAGATATAGAGGTGCAAAGTTTTTCGGTTTGTCCAAGATGGCGGCCGAACCACGTGACCGATGACGTCATCAATTGGGCACAGTCTATTCCAGGTCAAGACAAATATGTGTGCAAAGTTTGGCGATTCTACGTGCAACGGTGTAGACGTAGTGCCGCAAACAGACAGACAGACAAACAGACAGACAAACGAACAGATCAACACTTGCCGGAATCTTTTCCGGCAAGTAACAAACGGACCCAAATGGAATACCCTCTCCTCTGGCGAGGGTAACTAAAACAGCACTCGGTAGAGCGTATACCTCCGGCAGGCTAAACAGTTTACGTTTTGTATCCCACTGATAGGCCGGATCCGGATATGGATCTTCACAAAAATCTAATCAATTCATCCTTGTCATATCCCCAAACTGTCCACCAAGTTTTGTCCGAATCCATTCACAACTTTTTTGAAATATCATGCTAATATGACCCTGCTGCAAAGCCGCAATGAGCCGGTGAAGCCAAAGCCTCTTGCCACTATTTGGCATCAGTAGGTTAGGTAGTTGGTAGTAGGTAGGTGTAGTAGGTACCGTACCTAGTTCAAAATGACACCATTTGCATTCTAGATGAGATTAAAATTTATAAAATGTACTTCTTGATTAATTCGATGAATTCCGTCTCAACTCCGGATATTCCCGGCCGTGAAAAACTATTTCCTACGGCCGGCCGCGAGATTTCTAAAAAAATAATTCTTCGTCAATTTTAGAATATTTGACGCCGTTTTCAGCCTCCGAAACGCGGTAATAAGGTTTTTTTGAAATATTTTTTCAAATGCTCGAATCTCATTGGTTCCGGTGTTTGGTGAAGATTTTCGTTGAAGATAACCAGGGCCCGTGCGGGCCCGGGGAACGAGGTTGGTCTTAAAGTATTTTAATTACAAATTAGAGGTGCATAAGATTGTGAATCAAACAAAGACGGGTGAAGCAAACTCCTATTGTACTTTTTCTCAATTTTTTATGCATACTTCTGCATCCGCAAGATGGCGGCCTCCATTGAGCGATTTGGTGCATCAAAGCTTCGAAATTCTCAAAGGATCCAGCAAAATCGGGCTTTTCAACATAATACGTACGCGTTCATTCACAACACCGGCTTCGCCTGCTATAAATATATTTGGCCTGATCTCTCAATGATGAAGAATCACTTTAAAAAAATTAAAATAGCTTGTGTCCAGATCTTCCTTCACCAAAATCGCAACAATTGGTCCTTGTCACACCCCCAACCTGTCCACCGAGTTTTGGCTGAATCCTTCCATAATATGTTGATTAGCTGCAGAGAAAAACGAGATTTAGCCCATACGGACGGATGGATGGACAACCTGAAAACATAATGCCTCCGGCCACCTTCGGGAGGTGAGTTATAAAAAATGAGTGAGGCGGTGAGTTATATATGAGTTATAAAAAACCATAAAACAACTGTCAGTGACATCACCAACAACCTCCAGAGTGCAGGACTGAAAGTATCACAATCTACCTTTCACAGAAAACTTCAACAACAGAATTAGAAAGGCTATACTGCAAGATACAAACTTCTCATCAGCACCAAAAATAGAAAGGCCAGATTAGAATTTGCCAAGAAGTACAGAGGTGAGCTAGTAAGTTCTGGAACAACATTTTTTTGGACAGATGAGACCAAGATAAATCTTTACTAAAGCAATGGAAAGGTGATAATGTGGAGAAGGGAAGGAACTGCAAATGATCCAAAGCATACTTCCTCATCTGTGAAGCATGGGTAAGGTAGTGTCATGGCTTGGACTTGCAAGTCTGCCTCTGGAACTGGCTCCTTCATCTTTATTCATTAATGTAACTAATGATGGCAACAGCAGAATGAATTCGGAAGTGTAAACAAACATTTTGTCTGCCTACATACAAGAAAATGCCTCCAAACTCATTGGGTGGAACGTCACCATGCAGCAAGACAATGACCCAAAACACACTGTGAATGAAACAAAGTTCATCAGGGGAAAAAAAGTGGAAGGTTTTAGACCAGCCAAGTCAATCTCCTGATTTAAATCCAATGGAGCATACATTTCACTTGCTGAAGATAAGACTAAAGTCAGAAACCCCCAAAACAAACAACAACTGAAAATGGCTGCAGTGAAGGCTTGGCAAAGTATCTCAATGGAAGACACCAAGAGTTTGGTGATGCCGATGGGTCACATGATCGATGCAGTTTTTGTATTTGAGGAATATGCAACCAAATACTAACTATTATACAACTTTAATTTACTTTAGGTGAATCTGATCCAATTAGTTATGCAGACCCAAAATGGGGGAACTGAACATAAAAAATGCTATTGTTCTACAATGGGAAAACACATCATACTAAACTATGCCATTTGGTGTCTGTCTGTCTGTCTGATGATTTTTTGACGCCAATACATTCCGTCGTTACTTATCCAATCTCAACCAAACTTGACAGGATAACGAAGGGTTACATAATGAAGGTTGTGGCGCATTCATTTGCCCCCCTCCCCAAAGGGATTTTTCTCCCCCGAATGGGTTTTCCCCACCATCGTGTTAATTCGTGTCGTGTCTTGAGGCCTTGTACAGTGTACAACCTTGAGGCTTTGTTTTTCTCTCAGCGGTCCACCGTTTTGTGCTCCAATAACTTTCGTTCTCTGCTTTTCCCAGTCTTTTCACCCCATAGCCTACTTCCTTGTGTAAATCTCAACTAAAAAAAAACAAAAAAACCATTTCCTTCTCTGTTCTTATTTTTTGTTCTCATTCGTTTATTCGTTCTTATTCGTTCGTTCGTTCTTCGACCACGTGTTTCTCCCCCATTTCCCCAGATAGTTTTCAGTGTTAAACTTTATAATGTTTACACTTTCCCCTCAAGTTCTGTATTCCGTCATATATTATAACACCTTTTTCTTCTTCTTCTTTAAAAGGCTGCTTTCGACTTGCTCACAAAATCTATTCATCCCCAAAAAAAATTCCATCTCTTATAGTGCCTCTTTTCTACATTCCCGAAACTCTCCTGCACTCCATCCTCCATCCAGCGTCCTTAAACGCATTTTTGACTCGAAGGTCACAAGAAACTCATTTTGCAATAAATGTTCGTTTCCCATTAATCGTACACTTTCTAAAATCCAATCTCACCCCTCCCCTCCAAATCTTCCCCATCACCCCTCCCCTCCAAATCTTCCCCATCACCCATCCCTTTCAAATCTTCCCCCTTTCCCCTCCCCTCCTAATCCTCCCCATCACCCATCCCTTTCAAATCTCACCCCTTGCCCCCTCCCTACTAAACTACCCCCTCACCCCTCCCCTCCAAGACTCCCCCTCGCCCCTCCCCTCCTAGACTCCTCCCTCACCCCTCCCCTCCAAATCTCCCCCATATCCCATCCCTTTCAAATCCCTCCCCTTGTCCCTTCCCTCCGAAACTCCCCCCTCGCCCCTCCCCTTCAAATCTCCCCACCCTCATTTCTTCTCAATTTCCCCCCTCTCACTCCTGCTCCTCAAAGCGTCCTCCCCGCTTCTTCCCCCTTCCAACTCTCACCTCCATCTCCCCCAACCTTCTGCCTCGCTCTTCCCCCTCCTCAAATAACACCTCATTGTGCCTCACCCAATCACCATCAAACCTTTTGTCCGCCCCATCCTTCCCTTTCTCCGAGCTATTCTGAAATCTCTGACACACCATCAACAGCTCTCCCTACCTCCTCCACCTCTTCCACATCTTACCCTACCCCTCCTCCCCCCTGTTCTGTATCCGATGCTCCCCCTTCCTCTTCATTAACGGTATGGACCTCAAACATCCGGGGCCTTCGTTCAAACTTAACTGATCTCTCCATACAGGTTGCTTCTGTCAAACCAGACGTGATCTTCTTAACATAAACTTTCCTCCTTCATGATGTCTCTGATTCCTTAGTATCTCTCCCGGGTTACTCCCTCCTACGGTATGATAGACCTGAGCCTCGTCCTGGAGGTGGGGTTGCTATCTTTATCAAAAACTCTCTTCCTCACTCGCCCTGCACTGCACTCTCTCCACCTCACCCCCAGGAATACCTCTGGCTACAGCTTCCCCTTCACTCCCACCTCTTGTTCATATGTGTGTTGTACCGTCCACCAAACAGTGATGACTCCATCTACATCTCGCTGTCTGATAATATGGACCAACTTCTATCTACTCATCCCAACTCTCGCTTCCTCATATGTGGTGATTTCAATTGTCACCATGCCAGTTGGCTGGGTGTGGGTACCTCTCTCACCAGCCATGGCTCCTCAGCAAAGGACTTCTGCGACTCACTGGGACTGACACAATCTGTCAATTTCCCGACCCGGATCTCAGTCAACGGAGCATCTTCTCTTCTGGACTTGGTTATGACTAACTTCCCTGAAAATGTCTGCTGCTCTTCTTCTGCTCCAATCGGATCATCTGATCATGTGCTTGTTAAAGTGGACATCTCTCTGACCATTCTCAGGGAGCCTGCTCAGCGTCGACGAGTCTGGCATTTCACTCAGACCAACTGGCACGGTCTTCAAGCAGCCATCAATCATCTGGACTGGTCTGCCATCTCTACCGCCTCTGACATCAACTCATCCTGGGAATTCTTCCAAAGTAAATTTCTCTCTCTCATGCACAGATTTATCCCATCTCGTCTTCAGTTGTCATACCCTTCCTCCCGTCCATGGTACACGGAATCTTGTGGTGAGGCTGTTGCCCAGAAACAACTTGCCTTCGTCTCCTGGAAAGCAAATCCAACGGAAGGAAATCTCATTTCCTTTCACAAAGCCCGAAACATGTGTGTGTCCACCCTCAGGAGAGCCAGGAAACAATATCTCTCTGTTCTCAAGTCCGAACTCTCTTATCTGTCTCCCTCTTCCAAATCCTGGTGGCGTCTGGTCAAATCTGTTTCTGGTGTTTGTTCCCCCTCCATCCCCTCCCTTACCTCAAACGGCTACACAGCCGACTCCGCACGTGAAAAAGCTGAATGCATCAACTCTGTGTTTGCCTCTAAATCTTGTGTCCCAAACCCATCCCTCTCTGTACCCACCATACCCAGTCGTACCCAGCTGCTCCTGGACTCCGTGTCCTTTCCTCCTGACAAGGTGGAAAAGTTTCTGTCAACCCTCGACTCTGATTCTGCAACTGGACCTGACGGCATCAGCCCAAGGGTCCTAAAATCCTGTTCTTCCGCTCTTTCACTCCCTCTCTCTGTTCTCTTCACCCTCTCTTTTGCTCAAGGTCAACTGCCATCTGCTTGGAAATCAGCCAACATCACCGCTTTGCACAAAAAGGTGCAAAAACAGATCCTAGCAACTACAGACCAATCAGCCTTCTCCCAATTATCAGCAAAGTCATGGAATCCATCATTGCTTCGGATATGAAATCTTTCCTCTTCTCCAATGGCTTGATCTCTGATCATCAATTTGGTTTCAGACCAGGTCACTCTACTCTGGACATGCTGCTTCTGCTGTCTCAACAATGGATGGAGGTCCTCAATGCCAAACAGGAAATTAGAGCTGTCTCCCTCGACATATCACGTGCCTTCGATACGGTCTGGCACCCCGCTCTGCTCATCAAACTCTCCTCCTTTGGTATCCATGGAAATCTCCACGCATGGCTGGCGGACTTCCTCTCTAGTCATCGTCAACGTGTGGCCCTGAATGGGTTTCTCTCATCTCCTCTTCCTGTTCCTGTTCAGGCTGGAGTTCCCCAAGGCAGTGTTCTGGGCCCTGTGCTTTTTCTGGTCTTCATCAATGATCTCTCTGACTCTCTTGAAAATCCTCTCTATCTCTTTGCTGATGACTCCACTCTCTGCCGCTCCATTCCTCATCCCTCAGATCGGCAGTCCACAGCCTCCTCACTCTCTGCAGACCTGGACAAAATCACAGACTGGGCAAACAAGTGGAACATGTCTTTCAATCCTGACAAATCTCACACTCTTACGATGTCTCTCCGAAAAGACCGACTGGACAACCCTCCCATCTACTTTCTGAATAATCCTCTCCAAGAAGTTCTGTCACTCAAGCTTTTGGGTCTCACTATCTGCCATGATCTTTCCTGGGAAAACCACTTTTCCAAGCTGGCCTCCAAAGCCAGTCGCCGACTGGGCATCCTCCGTCGTGCGAAGTCCTTCCTTGGCACACCTGAGCTCCTCACCACATACAAGGCTTTCATCCGCAGCTCAATGGAGTACTGCTCTCCCCTCTGGGCTGGTGCTCCTGCCTCACACCTAGCTCGTCTTCACGCTGTTGAAACCAAAGCGTTCAGAATCATTGGAATCTCCCGCGATGACGCTATCTCCGAGGGCCTTTCACTTAATCACCGCAGGCAGGTTGGTGGTCTTTCCGTCTTCTACCGACTCCTCTCCAGCCTTGCTCCCCCAGCTCTCTCTGGGCTCTGTCCCCCAAATATTCCTGCAAGTCGCACAAGATCTGCCTGCAACCCTCTTAAATGGTTAAACTGCCAAAATCAAGACTCTCTGCTCACCTTCACTCCTTCATTCCTCTTTTCTCCCGCCTCTGGAACAAACTCCCTCACTCTCTTCAATCCCACTCCTCCCTCCAGGTCTTTAAAACGGCTGTTCACCACCATCTCTTATCTTCCCCAATCCAAAACCTTGCTCTTTTCTACCCCTGCTAATTTCACCCCAAATCCACTTTTTTGAGGTGACTTTTGACTTCTTTCCTGGAAGTCCTTGGCGTTCTTGTGTTTTATACCTATCCTGCCTCCCCCCAGGCCCTCTCCCTCCAAAAACATCTCCCGATGTCCCTGCTCTCAAATGTTGTGTTTGTGTGCTTCCTCCCCTTCTCTCCCCATCTTGTCGACCGCTCCCCTTTTTATATACTTTGTTTGCTTGTTTGTTTGATTTGTTTGTTTGATAAATGTTAGCTCTTTCACGAGCCTCGACTCTGTATACAAAAAAAAAAAAAAAAAAAAATTTGCCATCAATGAGGTTGCATGTTGAGGTGTATATCAATGTTAAATTAGCTTTATCGTGGCGTTTTTTGAAATATGCTTTTAATAACAAAATTAATGATAATAATCGCACATTGTTAATGTTATTACAAAACAATATTAACACGAATGATAATGTCCCACTTCCCCAAGGCGTTTTTCTTGCAGTGATAACGTGTATAAATAGCTTATAGTTATAATGGTGTTTCCGTGGGAGCACCGGCTTCTACAGGAAGTAAAAATATTATAAACCACAAACACATATGCTTAGATTTTTAAACAGTTGCTAATGCTCTTTATAACACTAAATGAAGAAATTTGGAGGAATCCCGACATCCGTGAAGTAAGGTTTACTTACAGAACTGAGCGAACATCTACTGTACTCTATTTAACCCACATGTGTTGGGTTAATAACATGGCCTTTCTGCCGCTACCGTGGCATTTTTCGTAACTAACTTTTGAAACTCGCTCCTGCTGTTTGATACGAAAGTGAAAGGGAGGAAGACCGGGGTGTGTTCATTTACCAAGCAGCTAGCTTGTGCTTGCCAAGCCAGCCGTTCCTTAACGGTTTTGAATGCAATGCTTGCTCGAATGCTTAAACCACTTGGCGATCTCTCCACAAGAAACGTGGTAAATTAACACACCCAATGTTCTTGAGACCCGACCATAGATCGACTGTAATCTATATACCCCAAAGAGGAATGACCCTTCTTGCCGCTCCCGCCGTGAGTGGGTGTACTAGTACATAGAAATACCAAGAAATAAAATCTAACCTTCTGTATTCTTCCCTCAAATCCAAATTTCTTGAGTATATAGCAATCATACTAAAATACGCAAGTTGGCGTTTGTCTGTCTGTCTGTCTGTCTGATGATTTTTTGACCGCGATACATTCCGTCGTTACATATCCAATCTCAACCAAACTTGACAGGATGACTAAGGGTTACATAATGAAGGTTGTAGTGCATTTATTTGCCCCCCCCCTTCCCCAAGGGTGTTTTCTCCCCCGAGCGGGTTTTCCCCGCCATTTTCGTCAATGGGGTACGTGTGTTGAGGTGTATATCGATGTTAACCTAGCTTTATCGTGCCGTTTTCCAAGGCCCTTATAATAACAAAACTAACGATAATAGCATAGTATTAATGTTATTACAAAACACAATTAATAACAATAAAATCCCACATCCCCAAGGGGTTTTTCCTCCTGTCAACGTTTATAAATAGCTTATAATGGCGTTTCTGTGGGAGCAACAGCTTCTACAGAAAGTAAAAATATTGTAAAGCACAAACACGTTTGATTACCTTTTTAAATGGTCGATAATGCTGTTTAACAAAGAACTCAAATAACTTTGGAGAAATCCAGACATTAGTCCATGCTTATCACGTCGACTATCGCTGTCGACTGTCGCTCCTGATCGTCGATCTACTGCAGTCTATATACCCCACAAGTGTTAATAGCATGACCCTTCCTGCCACTTCTGTGGAGTTCTTCCAAGGCGTTTTTGTGGTGTTTTGGTTTTTCCAAAGCTGCTTCTCATTACAAAAGTAACAAGAAAGAGCAATCAGAGATTGCAGTCCCTCGCCAGGACTTGGTTTTAGTGTTTTTAAGGCTTTTGTGTTGAAACAAATATGGCGGCCGAACCACGTGACTGATGACGTCATCATTAATTTTTTTCTTCTCCACCAATTTAGCCCAAGATGATGCTCAATAAATTTCATCTTGATCGGATGAAGTTTTGTGCTCGTCAAATTATGCGACGTCCTTGCAACACAAGCAGAGTAAAACTTGTTCATTTACATCCTTATGATAATGGGGGTAGAGGCACTGTTGTCTTGAAGCAGATGAGCTAACCCTTCCCAGCCCTTTTTGTTCTGTGAAGAGACAACTTTCTACATTTGTCTTGTTTCAGTGCAAGGGGCTGGTTGTTCTGCTTTTTCTTTCATTTTTGAAGCCCCCACCTTGAGTGGCATTGTAGGTTTTGTAGCGGGAAAAATCCCATTAAAAAAAAGATGTCGAATAAATTAAAAGATATACGCACACCTGACACTAGGCCGAGGCTTCAAAACTTTGGCATGCTCATGAGAGTGTACCGTCAAATAAACTGTACTAACCCGTCATATTTGAGGGGCTTTTATACTAGTCTACTATATAAGAGAGATGTCTGTCTGTGTCAACAATTTTTCTCAGAGATGGCTGAACGGATCTTCGTCAAACTTTCAGAGGTTCATCAGTGAGTGCCTGGGAGTGTTTTCGGCCAAACAAAATTATGCAAAAAAGTACTTTTTTTGGAGTAAAAAAACAACAAAAAAAAAAACGCCCCATAGTGCCCAAGCCTTTTTAAATTAATGACAGTTATATACAAGTACACATTCGCATAAATATATACAAAACAATCACCAGACATTTGAATACAAATAAATCAAACAATTCCGGAAGTGTATGAAGTTGGTAGTATGGCTTCTTCTTCTTCCTGATCGGCATCACACTTAACTCAGAAACGTGATGAACGCCCCTTCCCCCCCATATTCCCCCCCTCTCCCCTTCCCCCCCTCTATCCCCCTTCCCTACGCCCTTCCCCCCTCCCCTCTCCCCCCTCCCACCCTCCCACCCTCCCTCCCCCGCCCGGCAACGCCGGGTACTTCTGCTCGTACATAATAAAGGACATCAGATAATATCAGACAAAGTATCAGTGACAATAGACTACATATAGTGCTAATGACAATATTGCCAATATATGGTCAACCAATTACTGGTGCGATGATAGTGATACACATATTAAAGCCGCATCAGGCCGTGTTGGAACCACATCCCATTTATTTAACTTTCATAACCAAGTTTAGTTGATATATCAACAGTTTTTAGAGTCCAAGACTCCTGAAGAAACTTGTAATTTATTTATACAAAATCTGCACTACAATTGAAGGCAAATGGGGAGCAGCCTGAAGGAAACAGTATATTTATACCGGTGAAAAGAAATAAAAGTAGCAGTGTGCATGTGTTATGATTTTAACGCATACCAGAGTACAACCCATACTAGTATGCAAGAGGAAAAAATAAAAACCGACAGGTGCACAAGAGTATTCCACATCAAGTCCTGATTGTGTATTGGGAATGAGACGTTAGAATGTGTTAAAAAAGCACATTAATTACTAAATGTAGGAACAATGAGGCATGCGGTGATCAGAAAACTCGGCAGTGGAAGGGGTAAACCGTTGTATGGATGGTGGGGTCAGAAATGTCCAACATTTAAAAGTGCAAAAACAATGGATTGAATTTGCTTGCAAGATAACCATTCTGGCATTGCTTTCACCTTGTTGCCACATTTAAATAACCACCAACGTGAGATAAGGGGAAAGAACAAGACCATGATTATGAGATATTTTAAAGCAAAGCATCGCCTATCAAGGCAAAGTAGGTTAACTGGCATTAATAGCCACTATAGAGAAGAATACTGCAGGTGTCAAACCCCCCCACACACCACACACACCACCCAACCCATCCAAAAAACAACAAAAAAAAGTCAATGTTCTTCGATTGCACTTTCACTGAGAAATCAGCAGCACAATTTTGCCTGGAGGTTTTCTAAATTTGTTGCTAGTTAGAGTAAGGTGGAGCAAGATCCCATGTCAGGCAGATATAGTTACACTTCTGTATAATCTCCTCGGTCCTGGTTATATGTTTGGTACCATGAACGTACCAGAATGCTCTCTGGCTGATGGTCTAGCAGGCAATTTCAAATAAAAACTCGAGCAGCACTTGGTAGAGCGCATACCTCTGCCAGGCTGAACAGTTTACGTTTTGTATTAAACTGTTAGGCCGGATCGGACCTTAACCAAAATCTAACCAGCTTGTGCTTGTCACCTATCCAACTCATACACCAAGTTTTGTCATAATCTGTCTTCAACGTTTTCATATATTGTGCTTTTTGAAAATCTGAAACATTATTTTTGGCCCTATCTCTCAATGTTGAAGAATCACTGAAAATTCTAGCAGCCAGACCCTCACCAAAATCTAACCAATTCATCCCTGTCGCAAACCCAACCTGTTCACTACGTTTGGTCCAAATCTGTCCACAAAGTTTTGAGATATCGTGCTATGTATAGTTTTCGGCCTTGTATCTCAATGGTGAAGAATCGCTTAAAAAATTATAAAATTATAGTAACCGCATACGGATCTTCACCAAAATATAATCAATGTATCTGTCACACATCCAACCTATCCACTAAATTTGGGCTGAATCCGTCAATAACGTTTTGAGATATACTGCTCATGAACAGACAAAAAACAAGAAAGATATCATGCCATAGTACAACACTTCTGAAATCCAAATGAACAACATGCCAAATGCAAATTCTGTTCAACCTGGCAGAGTACCAAGCTTCCAGGTGGGTGAGGATTGCACATTACTTGCTGGAAAGGTATAGTCTGTGTATCACAAGAAGAGTCTATAGATGTGTATGTCATGTGCATCCAAAGGGCCCAACTGGTTTACAGGTTTAAATGGTATAAGGCTCTAAGCTAAGGTATCTAAGGGGTTTCAAGGGTGTCAAGGTCCAAAGGGTCTAAGTGGTCCAAAGGGTATATATGGGGCTCCATACGGGTCTATAATGATGATGGTGTGAGTCGTCGCTTTCGAGAAGGGTCTACAATGGTCTTAAGAGGTATAAAGATCGAAGACATCGAAATATCTAAAAGGTCTAAAGGGGTCTAAGGAGTTGAAGAGTCAAAAGTGTCGAAAGAGGATCTGATGGGTCATAGGGACAAGGAGTCTAAGCGGTCTAAACGGAGTAAACATCGAAACAGTGTTTGCTGAGTAATACATTATCCGTGGCTAATGCTCTCCTTTGAGGTCAAGGGGTGCCATTACTAAATATAAATATAAATATAAATATAAATAGAGAGAGACAGAGAGAGAGAGACGGAGAGACGGAGAGACGGAGAGACAGAGACAGAGAGACAGAGAGACAGAGAGACAGAGAGACAGAGAGACAGAGAGACAGAGAGATGAGGGGAAAGAGTTGTGGTCTTGAAGGCACATTTTACATTTTGTTTAATTTCCACGAGTCTCTGGTAGTACTTATATATTCTCCGCCAGTTTGTCTGTCTGTCCTGATGTCCCTTAGTCTCTCTGTTTGTACATCTGGGAAGGGCTTCAATATAATATCGCCACCATTTTGTTTTCTCCGTAAGTTTCTGCCTCTGGTGAACAGGAACCGGGGCAATTCTCCCACGATGAAGCTAACTCCAAGGGCCTTTCACTCACTCACCGCAGGCAGGTTGGTGGTCTTTCCGTCTTCTACCGACTCCTCTCTGGTCTTGCCCCCCCCCCCCCAGCTCTCTCTGGGCTCTGTCCCCCAAATATTCCTACAGGTCGCACAAGATCTGCCTGCAACCCTCTTATGGTTAAACTGCCAAAATCAAGACTCTCTGCTCACCTTCACTCCTTCATTCCTCTTTTCTCCCGCCTCTGGAACAAACTCCCTCACTCTCTTCAATCCCACTCCTCCCTCCAGGTCTTTAAAACAGCTGTTCACCACCATCTCTTATCTTCCCCCATCCAAAACCTTGATCTTTTCTACCCCTGCTAATTTCACCCCAAATCCACTTTTTTGAAATACCAACTTCTGTCCTGGAAGTCCTTGGTGTCCTTGTGTTTTATACTTCTCCCACCCCCCCCCCCCTTCCCATGCCTCCTCCCCCCAAGCCCTCTCCCTCCCACACATCTCCCTGCCCTCAAATTTTATGTTTGTGTGCTTCCCCTTCTCTCCCCATCTTGTCTTCTGCTCCCTCTTTTTATATATCTTGTTTGTCTGGTTGATTTGTTTGTGAAATAAATGTTAGCTCTTTCACGAGCCTCGATTCAGTATACAAAAAAAAAAAAAAAATTGCCTGTATCAGTGCTGTGGTTATGTAAGTGGGCCTACGTGTGGATATTTGGAGAGAACAGTGTTTCTGTAGAATAATAAGTTATGCGTTTGTGTTTGTGGGATCTCGGGTTTTGATTTTATGAATTTGTTTTTGTTTTTATTTTTTGCTTCAAGAAGCGTAGGCCGCACCGGATTTCACAAATAAATGGGTCGAAATGAGTTTTTTAAGCAAATGATGCATTTCATTATATGCCTGACATTAAAAGCTTTTAGAATTTAGATTATATAAAGAATGAAGATGGATGGTTTAAAAATCATGTTTAAAATCTCGTTTAAAATTGGTTTTAAAAAGCACATTTAAAATTTCGTTTAAAAAAATTGTTCAAATTAATTTTTTTCAAGTAAGTGATGCATTTAATTACATGCCTGATATTAAAAGCTTGTAGATTAATATAAAGAATGAATATGTATGGTTTATAAATCGTGTTTTCGCAACAATTCCATTTGAAACCGCATTTTAAAAATTGCTTTGAATGTATCTGGTCTGGTGTAATGCAGGGATGGGTGGGGGGGGGGGGGGGAGAGGGGAAGAGGAGCGGGGAAGGAGAGGGAGAGAGAGGAAGGGGAGAGAGAGAGAGGGCGGGGAGAGAGAGAGGGCGGGGAGAGAGAGAGGGCGGAGAGAGAGAGAGGGATGGGAGAGAGAGGAGAGAAGGAGAGGGGAGGGAGAGAGAGAGGGGAGGGAGAGAGAGAGAGAGAAAGAGGAGAGGGGGGAGAGAGAGAGAGAGAGCCGAAGAGGAAAGTGGAGAGAGGACAGAGGGGAAGAGGAGAGGGGAGAGAGAAAGCGGAAGAGGAGAGGGGAGAGAGAGAGCGGAAGAGGAGAGGGGAGAGAGAGAGCGGAAGAAGAGGGGGGAGAGAGAGAGTAGAAGTGGAGAGGCAAGAGAGAGAGGCGGAGAGGGAGAGAGGAAGAGAGGGAGAGAGGGAGAGAGGGAGAGAGGGAGAGAGGGAGAGAGAGAGAGAGGACAGAGGGGATAGAGGAGAGGGGAGAGAGAGAGAGAGAGCAGAAGAGGAGAGGGGAGAGAGAGAGCAGAAGAGGCGAGGGGAGAGAGAGAGAGGGGGGGCGGGGAAGGGGAGAGAAGAGCGAGAGAGAGAGCGGAAAAGGAGAGGGGAGAGAGAGAGAGCGGAAGAGGAGAGGGGAGAGAGAGAGCGGAAGAGGAGAGGGGAGAGAGAGAGCAGAAGAGGAGAGGGGGAGAGAGAGCAGAAGAGGAGAGGGGGGGAGAGAGCAGAAGAGGAGAGGGGGAGAGAGAGAGGGGACAGAGGGGAAGAGGAGAGGGGGGGAGAGGGAGAGAGGGGAGAGAGGGGAGAGAGTGGAGAGAGGGGAGAGAGGGGAGAGAGGGGAGAGAGAGAGAGAGAGAGAAGAAGAGGAGAGGGGAGAGAGGAGAGAGGACAGAGGGGAAGAGGAGAGGGGAGAGAGAGAGAGCAGAAGAGGAGAGGGGAGAGAGAGAGGGGAGAGGAGAAGAGGAGAGAGAGGGAGAGAGAGAGAGAGAGAGAGAGAGAGAGAGGTTGCTTTTCCAAACCGGGCAGAACACCAACACCAAAGACATATGGAACAACCAGTTCTGTTGCGAAAGTAACGGTTTGGTGTGCTATTGGATGTAGTGGTATAACGAGACCTTTCCACTTTGAGAACGAATCTGAATGGACAGAAATATATACGTGGACATGCTGCAGGGAAGATTCCTTCCAGCACTGATAAGGGCAAGACATCACTGGGAATTCAGTCATCCGACTGCAAGATGATGCACACTGCATACCTCCAATGGTTCTTTGGAGTTTTCGAGACAACATTTCCAGGGTGATTAACTCATTTCTCGATAGATGGACAACCAATGGCCTCCCTACTCCCTGGATCTGTCTCCCCTCGACTCCTACCTATGGGGGTCCCTCAAAACTAAAGTCACCAAAAACAACCCACACACGGCAGGAGTTGAAAAATAACATCAGACGAGAAATCAGATGCATACCAGCTCCAGTTCTCAGCCAAGTCATTGACAACTTCAGTATCCATGTGGCAGCTGTTATCCAAAGATGCAGTGCATGGATTGAGCACTTCATCAACTACTAATGATATCACTCCTTATTGCTTGTTGAAACACTTTTGCTACAATAAACAAAAATTCAACTATTCCTGTGTGCTGTTAGCCAAAAAAAAAAAAAACTGGACCGGTAGTAAAAATATTGTAGTTAAATAAAAAAGCTGCACATAATTATGGACCAAACATTTTTTATTTATTTATATATATATATATATATATATATATATATATATATAGATATATATATATATATATATATATATATATATATATATATATATATATATATATATATATATATATACAGTATATATATATATATATATATATATATATATATACAGTATATATATATATATATATATATATATATATATATACAGTATATATATATATATATATATATATATACAGTATATATATATATATATATATATATATATATATATATATATATATATATATATATATATATATATATGTATATATATATATATATATATATATACTGTATATATATATATATATATATATATATATATATATATATATATATATATATATATATATATATATAATGCCATATGCCATGTAGACACCACGATGTAACTAAGTAGGCCCGGATGTCGTGTAAGTGTATATTTATCTCCATGCGAGGGGTGAAGCTATGCTAATTAGTTGAGGTATAAGGGTAGATTATCTGTGTGTAGTCACCTCTGTATTTTTTCCCCCTTTGTTCTTTATGACACTTACGACACCAGCCATGCGATCAGCACCTACATTAAATAATATAATCACCGACGATGCAGAGTCACCACTAACACCACCTCGTCGAATCTTCTCGATGGGCGCCAAGGGTGGTCGTGAGGCCCTGCCCCGAAGAAGGATCGGGTGAAGAACGATGGAGTGAGCCGATGGCGCTCGTTGATTGGTGAGAGTGTGACGTCAGAAAGAACATTTTAGCGCCAGGAGTAAAACAGTGAAACGCCGCCATTTTCGCTCTCTTCTGCGCTGGTTTTCATGACAAGCAGTCACAGTTATAATCTCTCTCTCTCTCCCTCTCTCTCTCTCTCTTATCCTGGGTTCGTGACAAGCAGTCAATTTGCATTCCCTGTCTCTCTTTTGTTCGGGGCTTGGCGGTCGCGTTCGTGTGCTCTCCCGGTGTGGGGCTTCAAGCAAACAGATGGATATTTTCTGCTCGTTGGTGCTGGCTTTGTGATGGCTGTGCTTCTTGCTGGGTGAGAAACAGCTGAGCTTTGTAGAGCGTGGAACGGCGGAGGAGAAATTTTTGGCTGCCTTGCGCGGGGGACTGGCTGCGGCGCAGGTTTGCGCCATTGTGCGTTTCCTGCACAGAGAATCGTGGACACGTTCGACGACCGCCAGTGTTTGAGGGCCGCTGGAGGAGATGAGAGCTGAGTATCAGCTAACACTACACACCACATTTTTACTTTCATTTATTTCTCCCTGTGTTTGTATATGAGTCCGTATGGAGACATCTCAATATAGGATTAATTTTACCTCAGCATTATTTTTATCGTGTTGCATTTATTTTCATTAAACCTTTATTTGTTACATTTTATTTATACACCAGGCTAGAGTGACCATCAGGTTCTTGGTCACCTCTCTTACCAAGGTCCTTCTCCCCCGATTGTTCAGTTTGGCCGGGCGGCCAGCTCTAGGAAGAGTCCTGGTTGTTCCAAACTTCTTCCATTTAAGAATTATGAAGGCCACTGTGCTCTTGGGAACCTTCAATGCAGCAGAAATTTTTTTGTAGGCTTCCCCAGATCTGTGCCTCAACACAATCCTGTCTCTGAGCTCTGCAGGCAGTTCCTTCGACATCATCACTTGGTTTTTGCTCTGATATGCATTGTCAGCTGTGAGACCTTATATAGACAGGTGTGTGCCTGTCCAAATCATGTCCAATTAATTGAATTTACCACAGGTGGACTCCAATCAAGGTGCATAAACATCTCAAAGATGATCAAGAGAAATGTGAGGCACCTGAGCTAAATTTCAAGTGTCATAGCAAAGGGTATGAATACTTATGTAAATGTGATATTTAAATTTTTTCTTTTTCATAAATTTGTAAAACTTTCTAAAATTCTGTTTTCTCTGTTATTATGGGGTATTGAGTGTAGATTGATGAGGGAAAAAATGAATGTAAACGATTTCAGTATAAGGCTGCAACATAACAATATGTGAAAAAACTGAAGGGGTCTGAATACTTTCTGAATGCACTGTGTACTAAAGTAGATCTACGATCAGCTGCGATCGTCGACATAATAACCATAGACTAATGTCCGGATTCCACCCCAAAAAATTCAGTTCAGTGTTAAATAGCATGATCAAATATTTAAAGAGGTAATCAAACATGTTTGTGGTTTATAATATTTTTACTTCCTGTATAGGCCATTGCTCCCAAAGAAACGTCACGATAAGATATTTATAAAACGTTAACGCGGGTTTTTTCTACCGCGTTAGGGAGGTGCAATATTATTAGTATTAATATTGTTTTGTAATCGGAATCCATCATCGCTAAATCCTTCCTCTTCTCCAATGGCTTGATCTCGGATCAACAATTTGGATTCAGACCAGGTCATTCTACTCTGGACATGCTGCTTCTGCTGTCTCTACAATGGATGGAAGTGCTCAATGCCAAACAGAAAATCAGAGCCGGCTCCCTTGACATATCCCGTGCCTTTGATGCGGTCTAGCACCACGTCCTGCTCACAAAACTATCCTCCTATGGTATCCATAGAAACCTCCACACATGGCTTGCAGACATCATCTCTGGTCGCAGTCAATGTGTGGCCCCGAATGGATTTCTCTCATCGCCCCTTCCTGTTCAGGCTGGAGTTCCCCAAGGCATTGTTCTGGGCCCTATGCTTTTTCTGGTCTTCATCAATGATCTCTCCGGCTCTCTGGAAAATACTCTCTATCGCTTTTCTGATGACTCCACTCTCTGCTGCTCCATACCTCATCACTCAGATCAGCAGTCAGCAGCCTCTTCACTCTCTGCAGACCTGGACAAAATCACAGAC